>NW_007577792.1:42806-98893 GCF_000690725.1 Stegastes partitus
GAAGGCAGGTTCACCTGGACAGGTAACCAGTCTATCACAGGACTACACTTAGAGACAGACAACCAAGCACACTCACATTCAGACAATTTAGAATCACCAATTAACCTCAACATGTTTGTGGACTGTGGGAGGAAGCTGGGGAACCCGGAGAGAACCCACGCTGCACGGGGAGAACATGCAAACTCCACGCAGAAAGATTCTGGGTGTCCTCACCGGGATGTTCTTGCTGTGAGGCGACGGTGCTAACCACTGAGCCACCTAGCAGCCCTGTGCTGCCTCTGTATGTATGTATAATCTCCCCAACTCCTTTTCCAGTCATCAGCACGCTCCCACCTCCATGTTTCACTGTCAGGACTTTGCATTCACTGTAACAGTCCTGCCTTGGTTGATGCCACACACGGCACATGGACAAATGTATCTTGTCTTGTCTGGCTGAAGAACACGCTCCCAATATTCATCAAGCTTTTTATGTTCTTCAGCAAAGTTAATATTGCATTTTTTTTTGCAGAGAATCAAGCAAAGGCTTTGTCTTAGATGCTGTCAATAGACGTTGGCATTAAGTAAATGTTCTTGGCACAGTCTGAGCTGAAACTCAGATTTCCTTCTGTCCCAAGTCTGAAACACCTGATCATGTGTCTTTTCACAGCGTGATTGTACAAGTAGTCCATCGTCTGTGGCGTTATTTCAGGAGAACAACCACTGCAGCTCTGATTAGTGGTATGACTTTTTCTATGCCTCCTGATTACCGGAAATTCTGGACTACAAGCCGCAACTTTTTTCACACGCTTTGAACACTGTGGCTTAAACAATGATGCGGCTATTTTATGGATTTTTACGAATTTGCTTCGAGACCAAAGTGACATTGAAAGCGACAACGAAAGAGAGACTGAGGAAGTGTGTGACGAAGTAACTCTGAGGCTGTTCAACTCCGACACTGAAGAAGACGACTTTAGTGGTTTTAGTGCAGGAGGAAGATGAAGATAGCGATCAATGACTTTTCCTGGTAGGCTGCTGTAGTTTTATTTTCTTAACCAGCCGTGTTACAGGCACTGTTTGGAAAAAAAAGCATTTACGTATTTGTGTATGTTACCGGTACGTATTTTATTAAAAGTTTAAAAAATCTAAATATCTCAGGTTACTGTTGTGGAAATTCTGGAAGAGGTTGATGTAGGATGAAGAGCCCGACACAGAGAGACACACTGAAGGCTCTGATGACTTAATAAGGTTTGCTGATATCAGGAGAAGTGACGCTAACAGAACAACGGTTCACACATGCAACGCCAGCATCAACTCTAAAGATCCCTCTCACACCTTTAGTCTTACATCCTCCTTCAATGGGAGTCACATCCAGATTTATGGGAGACAGGGAAACAAAGATAAGTCGGCGCCTGGGTATCATCTGGCCTTGGGAGGTTCAGGCTGTCCTGGCCTGTCCTCCTACAACGAGGTTTACGTGAGGTTACGAATCTATAGAGGTTACAGGGTACACATCTGCTACAGGCAGCACATTTATCCAAGGAGGTTAATCAGGGTTCAATATCTCAATAAGGAAAGTAATTTTTCCTTCACAGTTACAACGTGGACACCTGCGGCTTATAGACAAGTGCGGCCTATATATGTACAGTTTTCTTTTTGAAGTTAGTGAGCGCGGCTTATATTCAGGTGCGCTCATAGTCTGGAATTTACGGTACTCCTTTATTATGGTGACAGGAAACATAATGGTGTTGGCATTATGTGTCCTCAATTCTATATAAAATAATTCCCCAGAGGCAGCGCTTCATCTCTACAACCTTCATCGCTCCCGGTCAAGTAGAATAAACCCTGTGAGGACACATGCAGCTTCACAGTGGTGCAGACAGCGTTTTAAAAAGACCTGTAACACTTAAATTTGACTACAAAGGTACCTTTTAATCCATCAAAAACATTAATTATTAACATAATTTGTCCTTAACTCCGTGATAAAATACCAGGTGCTGAAAGATAATACCACAGCGAGGCTGGGAACCGCCCAGTCGGTGTCGCGGAGGTTTAAATTTATGATAATTGATGTGATATTAATGCAATCACTAAAAAAAAAAAGACCTTTTTCCAGCCGTACTGCTTTTGTTGCGAGATGAAAGGAACTTCCACTCATATGAAAATCTAATAACATTCATCTCAAAGGGAGTTATTGAATTTTGATGTTCTCCCTATGAGCACCATTTATATAACTTAGCAGGAAATCAAAAGCCGTTTGACAATCCCAGGAATCAAACAGCGCTACGCGGGCTTATCGTTCTCATCTGCTCTTGAAATTTTATAAGAGTCTTTGGTTGTTTCTTCATTTCCTCTTCCGTCTTTTTTTTTTCTTTCCTCACACAAAAGCCTCCGAGGCGTATTTTTGTTATATTTTTTTTTTCTTAGACTTTTTCTCTAATTGTTGAACCTCTGCTATTACAGCCATGAATTACTCCTTTTCCTCCCTCCTGGCCGCAGATGCTTGAAATGATTCCTCTGCCTGCCTACACTGATAAGGTGTGGGAGCCTATCTGATGTTGCTTGCTGAGGAAGCATGATTAGATCTAAGCTATAAAGTCACTTTAGTCTTTTCTAAAATAGCCACGAGGCGAAAAGTTTTCTCGCTAGAAAAATGTAATCTGCAGGACAAAACGGTCAAACAATGTCTATACATTGTTGAGTCTGCCATGATCACAGAAACACGGGGGTATTTTTCAGGCACTTTAGCTTTTTGTTACTTGAAAACGCACAAGAACCCGACGGGACACAGATTTGTTCTGATCGGAGGTAAAAATAGATTTTTTTTTCTGTAGCAGATAAATTATATTCTGACGACTCTTCCTGTAACCATGTTGTATCCAAAACCACTGTCCATAAAGTTCCACTGGTTCATATGGTGTCATAATTTTAAACTTAACTGACCTTTCATTTACAGGCCAGAACCAGACAATTCTGTCAGGAAGCAGCATCCCCACCAGGCTTTATTCATGGCAAAGATTTTGATTATTGCTGTTTGTAGTTCGTTAACTAAGACATTACCGTAAATTCCGGACTATAAGTCGCTACTTTTTTCAACACTGCGGCTCAAAAAATGATGCGGCTAATTTATGGATTTTTTACGAATTTGCCTCGAGACGAAAGTGACGTTGAGATCGACAACGAATGAGAGACTGAGGAAGTGACGAAGTAATTCTGAGGCTGTTCAACTCCAACACTGAAGAGGACGACTTTAGTGGTTTTAGTGCAGGAGGAAGATGAAGATAGCGATCAGTGACTTTTCCTGGTAGGCTGCTGTAGTTTTTTATTTTCTTACCCAGCCGTGTTGCAGGCAGTGTTTGGAAAAAAAGCATTTCCGGTACGTATTTGTGTATGTTACATATTTAATTAAAAGAAAAGCTCTCTGTATAAATATCTCATGTTACAACGTGGACACCTGCAGCTTATAGACAAGTGCAGCCTGTATATGTACAAAACTTGTTTTCTTTTTAAAGTTAGTGGGTGCGGCTTATATTCAGGTGCGGCTCAGTAGTCCGGAATTTACAGTAGGCACAACATTAAAACCATTGACAGGCAGCGTGAACAACATTAATAATCTCGTCACAATGCAGTTCTCCAGGGAAACCTTGGGTCCCAGCTTTTACATGGTTGTTACTATGACAACCAACAACCTAAACAATGCGTTTTACCACATTGGACACAGGAAAGTCTCAAGGAACTCGGCAAAAAGCCCAGGGTGTTAATCCAGCCTCCAATATCCCGAGATAATAATCTGTTAGAATTCTGTATGATGCAAAGGAACAAGCCCAATCCACAGAGGCCCCAACCAACAACCCTCAAAACTCAAAGAAGCTGCTCCAGACACCACAAGGACTCCCCCAGAGGTCTCGTGTCCATGGCCCAGTGGATCAAAGCTGTTTTAATGTTCTGATTGGTGTGTAGCATTCACTGGCTGGTTTTGAACTTGGAAGATCAGCTATCAAGAATACATCTTCTTTAATGCACCACGAATATGGGGATTTATAATGATACTGTTCCTTCCCACCTTTGCTGACCACTCGCTCAGAAGGCAACTTTGGATTGTTGGGTTCTCTTTTTAAATTCTTAAGGTCTTCTATGTTAAGTGAAACGGCGCTATACAAATAAAATTGAATTGAACTGAATACTACTGACCACCTCTGACTGACTGTTGCTGAGCGTTAACACAAATGATTTCTTTACTTCTGAGACAACGACTAACAGTTTGGCGTGTTAATTGTTTTTTAATTCTTGCTTAAGGTTGTTGTTTGTTGCAGCTAAACGAGATCTGCTGTCTGACGTTTTCTTACACATGTTTTGCCTCATCATTGAGGCCTTTTCAGACCCAGATTTATTGCTTTGGTTGGGTCTCGCTGCTCTCTTGAACCTTATTCTCCAGCAGTGGACACCTCATTTTAAAACAAAGCTGGCCACTAGCTGATTTAACCCAAGCAGCTAAAGAAATACTTCTCTATGGAGTTGGCGAAAAGTAATAGGAGCGCTAACATTGGACATACACGTTTAGAAAACAGCTCCAAATGAATGCTTTGCAGATGTTTACCAGGACTTTTGTTTGCTAAAATTAGCCGTAACAGTTTTTTTTTTAGCCACATTATGCCAAATTTGTGTGCGGGATAAAAGATTAAGACTTCTTTGAATAAACAAACAAGTCACTGAAACGGGGTAAAGTCAAATTAATGACAGTTTAAAGCCTAGATTTCATTTGAGCATTGGGGGACACAGTGGTCTGGGTCATTTTGTGCATTAAACATTACATTTCTTGCAAACTGATGAATTTTTATGAAACAATCTGTGTATTTTCTGCATCAATTAATGGTGAAAACAAAACTCAGGCACTATGAGCAAACCTTACAATAGTTTCTCTAAATAGAACTCCTTTGTTTCCTTTAGGTTTTATCTGAGGAGGGACAAATGTTCTGACTATTGTGGGGGATGTTTCCCTGCATTCGTCCTAAATCCACACCTAAGTAACCCTCAAGTAGCCAATGCAGCAAGCAGCGAATTAATAATTACGCGTTTTTGAGTTGCAAAAGCATCAAATTATTTATTCAACACTCCTTTGTAAGGTCTGTTTTAGCAGCACGGAGCTTCACATTAACTTTATCTAACTTCCAGTTTGTACTTCAGTGAGTGGACGCGGTGCCGGTCTGTCTTGTGGCCGTGGGGGTAGAGCAGCCAGACTTTGACTTCTGGTTCAAGGTTAATGCCTGTTGGCTCACCTCTGGACACACACGGCTGTGATTGATGCATGCTCAGTCGCTATGCCCGGGGGATTAACACTACCCGAATAACAGCAGCGTTTACATTCACTGACCTCTTGCATCACCTTTCCTCTCCGGCATGGATTACTGTCACAAACGTTGCCATTCGTTTTCCTCGTCTACCTTTGTTTTCCAACCGGAATACTAATTTTTTTTAAGAAGATGAGGGAGGAATGTCAGGGATTTATCTGCGGAAACATAAACCGGGGATTGTTTTAAGAACAAAAACACACAAGAGTGCCTTTAACCGCTTAAAAACCAATTCGTTTTATGTCTGCAACCATTTAGTACGAGGAAAAACGCAACTATCTTGAAATATAAATGATCACAGATTGAGGTTCTTGCTATAAAACTTCACTAACATGGTCTGATCTATTAAAAAAAACATGTTCCAGAAAGAGTCACCCATGTGTTGCTGCGTTTTTTTCACCTTATAATGCGTGTGAAAAGTAAACTGGGCCCTTGGGCGATGGCCGCGCTGCATGTGTATTGCACCACATGAGAGTCGATCACAGGCCATCTGGTCAGGCCCGGCAACAACTCAGCCCGAGGCGAACTGTACAAGCAAGTCATTTATAAGTGTCGCAGGTGGTCCCCCGCGTCCTCAAACACTGTAATGAGTAATGAGAGTTAGTCCATTGAGGATCTGTCTTCCAGCAGGGGCTGCAAACGCAAGGACACCAAATTCAGCAGCAGGTAAGAGTTTGATAATGCAGTATATGAATATTGCCAACAGGCTATGCATTAATGGACACGGTGACCTTCATTTGTGTGATTTATAACGCATGTCTCTGCAGTCATTTATTTTATTGACAATGAAAATCTAATATTAAAGCAGGTGTAAAGCGGTAATAAATATGTGTTCTGAGTGTGTCACACCGCGGGAAGCTGTGTTATTAACCACTCAGCCAAAGTTGAACTATTTAAAGAATTGCCAAGTATATAAAATGAGGTTACAAAACATAAGCAGCATTCTCCGCTGTGAAACACTGGAAGGTGCTCAGTGGCAGGAAAAGCGCAGCGTGTCAGAGACCAATAGGACTTGAACAGTGGATGCTGCATCTAAGAACTTCAACGGACTCACAAACATGTTGCTTTGTTTGCTTTTACACCACAAATGCGTCATGCTAACGTTTGCTTGGAGGAACAAAGAAACGGCTTTTCAAGAAATCCAACGACCAACATTTGACCGACAGTCACACCAGCCCTAATAAACTGTACTCACTGGACACATGGACCTTAGTTTACTGATCCAAACAGGTTAGATGTTAAAACATACTTTTGTCACTTTGCTCTAATATGGTCAGGGTTTGTTTTTTTTTTTTAATGGAAACCTATTAAACTGCCTGCCAATACGGCTGAAAGGTTGTTTTGGGTGAAAGTTTGTAAAACTACTCTGTCCAACGGTTACAGCAGAGACAGGTGTTAGTGATGATCCTCAACTCTCCAACGATGTGGCTCATAATCAACCCATTTCTTCTTCATTTCATCCTTTTCAATGAACTATAGAAATTTTTCTGCATATTCGGGCATCCAAGTAAGAAGCATTTGCTGGATTAAGGAATCAACCTGTACAGTAGGCTGTAGTAAGTGGAGTAACTCCTGGGAGTCCACACTGAGGAGAAACTGACCTGGAATAAGAACACCACACAGCTGGTCAAGAAGGCACAAAAAGACTCCACTTCCTGAGAATCCTCAGGAAGAACAACATCAGCCAGAGACGGCTTGTGTGTGTTTCCACCATGGAGAGCATCCTCACCTACTGCCTCTGTACGTGGTTCGCCAGCTGCACAGGAAACAGGAAAGATCTCCAGAGGGTCACCAAAATGGCTGACAAGGTCATTGGGTGCCCTCCACCCACACTGGAGGACCTTCATGGCTCTTACTGCCTCAGGAGAGCCGACACCATCCTGAAGGACTCCTACCACCCGGGTCACTTCCTGTTTGAGCTGCTGCCGTCGGGCAGACGGTACAGGACCATCAGAACCAGGACAAGTAGACGGAAACACAGCTTCTTTCCAACTGCTGTCAGAGCTGTAAATGTCTCTTTATCGTAATAAGTGCAACATATTGTTAATATGCAACTGCCACTACCTGCAATATGCACTGTGCTCATGCTTTTTATCTAATTTTTAGTTTTTTATATATTTTATATATTATGTTGTACATAATTGTTTACAAAGTTATTATATTCGTTGGCACTGAAATGCCTGCACCTTACTTTTTGTTGTACTCGTTTCAATGACAATAAAGCGAATCTGAATCTGAATCTTTGATAGAGCAGGAGAACCAGTTCTGCAATTATACTTGTTTTTATAAAGTTATATTGTTAGGAAGAAGGGTCATGATAAATATGACTCCAGAGCATCATCAACGCATGAATTCTAGCTTGCCCCCCAAAAAACAAACATGATGAAAATCAGTTACACATTATGACTCCCCACTTCAGAACCACACAGTTTACAATCATGTGTTCAGCCATCATTTAGGCAGGTTAACAATGGGCTACACAAACCCAAACACCAGATACATGTGCAAACCTTTGAGTTAAAAATGATTTGATGTCCCTAAAAAGGCTACAAGCCAATTATGATACTCGCTGTGCACATGGAAAACTCGAAACCTGTGAATTTTAATTCAATTTCAATTTCAACATCAATGGCAGTTTTTATATATATATATATATATATATATATATATATCTGTAAATTCAATGAAAATGTAGTTTGTAAAATGTCCAATGTGTTTTTTCAGTAGAGAAATTTGTAGTAAATAAATGAAAGTTGTCCATCCTTAAGGTGCCTCAGTATTTATTTTCTCAGCAGGTGTTCACGTCCTTCCTTTAAGTCTTTGAGGGACTAGAATCTAGAGTTATTGGACAGAACTACCGGAATTAAAAGTCCCATAAATGGTCTTCCTTCATTTTCCTCCACAATATAAAAGGCTTTCCTTTGCCACTGTGAACTCTGGCAGTTGAGTCACGAGATTTTGTGCAAATGCTTTTAAAATAAAGACCACATTCTGCACAGTGTCACACTTGTGTGTTTGGTGTGAAAGCAGGTTATCGCAGCATTTTCCAAGATCGCTGTTAGAGTATAAATGTGTGACAAATGATCGCATACTGTAAATATACGCTGTGTGTACAAAGCATCTGCAGGATTCATTGAGAACAAATGCAAAATGCTACTGAACCTCAATCCTAAATGTTCAACAAAGAAAAATGAGCTCTGACTCGTTCACTGGGAACAAATATGTGCACGACTATGAAGCTGTTAAAATACAAAAATATCTTTCACAAACTCACTTGTTTATTCTCTATTTCTTTTTGCATAAGTGCAGCAAAGAAGCAACACAAAATGACAATTAAACCTAATTTCCGGCCTTTCAAAAATCCTCTGTGACCGATAAAAGCAGCCAACTTTTCAATAACTGCGACGCTCTTCCATCCACAGAGAAGTTTCTTGATCTGTTCACCGTCAACTTTTGCTGAAGCAGCAACCTCAGGCTCCCAAAGAGGTGTAACGTTGTCCCTCGCTGTAAATCTTGTATTTGAGAAGCAAAAACTGTTTCTACTTTAGCTCATCCGTACTGATACCAGACCCGTCCTCCACCCTGCTGGTACCTGATTCCAGTGTCCTCTGTCCGTTAAACCTCATCTATCTGCAGGTACTTCAGGTCAAGTCTTGATGCTTCAACCTGAGAATTTATTGGTGCTCGTGTTTCGGCCTTCCTTACTTTGACTACGTCTCTGAACATGTGACACCTTGACAGTCCAGGGAGGTTCTGGAATAAGGTGGCACTTGAGGAAAATGGTTTCCTCATAGCTGTATGTTGAATTTATGTTTAATTGTGTTTATGTTGGATTATGTTTAAACCCTTGGACAAACTTTTAAAACAGCTAAACCCCTGAACAATCCAACTTGTCCAGGAGTTTAGCTATTTCAAGAGTTTTGCATCCGTCTGAAGGGCTTTTACAGTTCTTGACTTTCAAGTGTTAATTGAATCTCTTTTTTGACCCATTTTACCCAATGTTCTAAAGCTGTACATCTTAATGTGAGAAGGTAATCACACATTAATCACAATCAGGCCACACCCCGTCTTGTTACACTCATACATATTCAACATATTCTCACTCCCAGCTTCTCACAAACCAACACTTAGTCAGGACACCTTTGGTAGTGAGACGTTCTCCCAGGAGGACTGGGGTTCCTGCCCAATGTTGGACTACTTTTCTGTTGTTTGGTAAGGTTTAGGCAGCTAAACTACAGGAAACAATCTAGACAAGAGTTCAAATGCACTCCTTCCTGTTACGTCTTGGTTACCACGATGACGAGTCTTTCCCCGTTTGATATGATTCGCTTCCCTAAAAGCAGAGAACAACTGACGACAGTCTCTACAGTCTATCGGATTATTCTTCACATTGAAATCCAACACCAACGGGGTACCCATTGTGTTCACAGTTTATAGTTTCATTTAGCAGACGCTTTTATCCAAAGTGAACATATACATTCATACACCAATGGCGACAGAGCTGCCATGCAAGGTGCTGCCTGCCATTGGGAGCAACTTCAGGTCCAGTGTTTTGCCCAAGGACACTTCGACTGTGGAGGGGCGGAGGACCGAACAGCCTACCTTACGATTAGAGGACAACCGCTCGACCACCAGCCTTTAAAATGTGATGATAAGTTTGGAGTGAGACCACCCTGACATACCACCTGAAGGTTACTAAATCCACTAACCAATCAAGTTCATGTGATGTAGGGTTGGAAAACGTGCATAGAAAGGACAGTAAGGTCAGAACACTCGCTTGTACGTAAGCGTATACTGGTACATGTGGAACTATTTGGCATAAAGAGGTGAAGAAGTGCTGCTGAACATTAAAACACGACGTATGAACAAAAGAAAAAGCTGCCAATTAATAGAAACCACGGAAAAGAGGTCACAGTGCCGCCCACACTGTTTGACTGACGGCGCTGAACATCGTCTTTGTAGCTCCAAAGACGGAGAAACAGAGAAAAGCAGATTGCCGCTACTCCACTGCTACAACACTCCACAAAAACCAGCCTCAACACCGCCGCTGTGAAGAAAGTTCTGCAGCATCGGTGAGAGTCGAGTAGCGGGACTGTGCAGTGTCCTTCCCTCCTCTGCCACAGTCTCCCACTCTTCTATATCTGAGGACCTAAAGACTGCTGTCCCTGGCTAATAATTGCTGACACACCAAAGCCAACATAGCCCAGCGAGCCTTTAATAGTTTTCATTTTTCTTCCTTACAGGATGGCCTCTAAGGTGCCATCATGAATGATCAGCGCACAGCCGCCACTGCAGCTCCGTGTGCAGGCTGCAGCACACGCACACACACACACACACACACTCCTGACACACACACACACACACACACACACACTTCCTCTCTGATCCTATAGCCATCGCCGACATCTCTCAGCTCTCTGGCCATTACTCCTTCTGTGTCTTCCTCACCTCTCATCTCCACCCCATACAAACAATTTATATTAAAGATTTTTCCTGCCCACACCTTTCATCACAGCTCCTATTTTCATCACAGGGCCTATTTCACAACATTAATACTCTCTCTCTTACCAAAAACTATCAAAACATTAATTCATAAACTATTTCTGGGCTGTGATTTATCAGGTCCTGACGGGGGGGGATTCTGCACAAACACAAAGACAGGACGGCGGCTGCTATATTACACCGACCTAAGCCACTTGAGCTCCAAAGAACCCGCCGTTATTTAGTCCGAAAGGCTTAAAATCGTGACAAGTAATGAAGAGAATGAATCACCGGAAAACTATAAGAGCCCAGAAGGCTGAAATAATCCATGTGAGTGGAAATGTCTGTGAGGAATTGTGTGCTCTTGTGTTCGGCCTTGCAAGTCATTAGCAGAGCGGTATGCATGGGTGGTGGAGAAGCGGAGCATGGAGCCTCAGCAGAGGCAGATATTTCCCACATCACTGGTCGGTGCCCAGTGTGGAGGCGACTCGCAACACTTCTGTTAGTCCTGATATTACTCAAACTCTAAACCCTGTTGTTGTTGCAACGGTTTAAGATGAATTCCATTCATATTTGGATGCTGTACGATGAGGACATTAAAACTCCACTATTTTGAGTCCTGACCTGAGATCTATCACATCACATGACATAAATTTAAATTCTTCCTCTGATCATGAAATTGGGATTCTGTCCAACTGTCCCTGAACACATCTTGCCTCCTTGTTTCACTGCTTTCTTCAAGGCAGACTCTAAATTACAGACAGAAACGTGTCACATTACAACAGCTCACCAGTACACTTATTTACCAGTCAACCGAACAAAATCAGCATTTTTTTCTTCTTTCTCCTGCTTGCTGTATTTCTATATTGTCTACCTTTGTATTTGTTTCTTAATGCTTTTATTGCTTTGCTTTTATCCTGTGAAGCGTCTTTGAGTTCTTGAAAAGCGCTATACAAATAAAATGAATTATTATTATTATTATTGAAACTGAACAGCTGCAGTTTTTTCTCCTACAGTGGCCGACTTCCTGTCAGCGGCTATCTAGTCAAATTTAACACAAAGACAGATAGATACAGCGTTTAATAAAGCAGTAAACCCTTCTATTATTTCCCATTCTCTTAATTTTTAATTTTTTAACAGTAATCTTGCTGTTTGGGTTTGTTTCAGCACCAAAACTTGTTGGAAAAAGAGTCTCGTTTGGGTTAAAATACACTCTCATACAACATGTACACATCTAAAGATTTAACTATGAACTCATTGCATCTATTTCTGATATTCACAGATTTTTATGGCTCTAATAAACTACTTTGTGCCATGAAAAATGACTCTAAATGGTTCCCACTGCATTCAGACGTGACACCATGGGGTCTCTCATATAAATATTCTTTAATACTGGTTTCAAAGTAGTTAAACACATGTAGCTCATCTAACATTCTCATAACTTTGAGGTCAATCTTTAAACTGCTCTGATCCAGTTCATAATGGAGCAGCATACATCTGATAGCAGGGTTTGGTAGTTTTTAACACATTCGGAGTTAAAGGCGCCCTCATTAACATTCAGTGTTACTCACCAGAACACACTGTGTGCATCCATGAGGCGGAACCAGTGCGCCCAACGGGCCTCCTGCCATCAGAAACACATGCAAAGCTGAACCTTTGCACCCTTCACATTGTTTTCATCCATGTTTGCTGGCTTGTACTCTTCTTCTTCTTTACCGGATTTGGTGAAGCAACTGAACGTTTAATGAAGCATTACTGCCACCAACTGTCAGCCAGTAGAACGTCATGGTAAAAAACACCCAGAGGACACTCTTGGTGGTGTCTATCTGATGTTCCACATCATCGTTTATGATCAGAGTCCCCAGGTCAGTGGTTATATCTGGATCTTGGAACTATGGGCCTTTCAGATGTAGAGGAATCAGGTTAAAATCCATGTGGAGGGTCGTCACATTATCGAGAGGATGTTCCTCCCATTAGGACAGGTGTCCATTGTTCATGTAAACAACTCCTCTATATGAGCCAGTGGTTCAGGTTGGTCTGGAGGGTGAATCTTTTTGGCTTCGAATCCTTTCACAGGCGTCTGAGATATTGTACTTGTTCCAATAAATTTTTATAAACCAACAAGACGGTATCAGAATGTCTTCATCATCTTCACATCATCACTCCTCAATAACCAACAGTGGTTTCTTCTGATAAACTTGAACAAATGTTTCCAATTTAGTTCAGATAACTTGCATTTTTAAGGAAGCGAGACACCTTCGTTTTTAAGTTGAACCACTTTTTCCAGTGCAGTCGCTTTTAAAAAACAGACACGTGTTTTAGTGCACTATTAGCATTAATAGCACTATTCTCCTTTTACGTGTACTTTTATACTTGTTGCACTATTTCTTATACTTATACGTACATATTTCTGTATAGTATGTGTGTATCTCTATGTGTAAAGCTGCTGACAACGATGTGAATTTCTCCACTGCGAGATAAATAAACACATATCTTATCTTACCTTAGTGATCACACACTCTTTCGCCCAAATTCTCATCCTCCACCTCCAGTTCACCTGCACATTTAAATGTGAGCATAGATAATGATTTTAAAAAAAACAACATAAAAATCATGTGAGCATTTCCTATCTTTAGCTAATCTTTATTGCACTTTGTTTATTTCCTTTGTGTTTGTTGTGCCAATCAAAAAAGTTTCATGTCGCCGCTTTAAACTCACAATTACATTCTAATGCTCGTGACTCGCTATCGCTATCAATCAAACTTCCCCAACTGTCAGCCGTGAGAAATGTTTGATTGTTTATGATGACAATTTGCATCTTGTTTGTCATGATTGCTTTGCATCAATAATCTACCCTCCAACCCTCCCAGAGCACCATAGCTGACATATCTCCCCCCTCCGTCAGCCCCCAGCTCCTGCCTCTCCTCTCGGGCCTTCCTGATCTTGTGCTGCCGCCGCTCTCGGCTCTGTCTGCTCGCGTTCTGGGGCTCCGGCTGTCACGCGAGGGAAGGCAGGGAGACCGAACGCCAATCTTTTTTAGCGCTGGCCGCTGGGCGTGTTTGTTGCCGGTGGGCTTCATGTGTGACTGGACACAACAGGATGTAAATAAGAATCAACGCAAATGTTTGCTCGTGGGGTGGGTTTAGGGAGAAAAATGTGATGGATTGCTTTTGCTCTTTCACTTACTTACTCTGTTTACCTGCTGGTGTCAGAGCTTCAAAAATAATGGCAGCTCGTGACGGCGTCTCCGTCGTGTGTCTGGGGATAATGTGGGGAGCGTGCTCCGTCAGGCATGGTCGGACTACGGGAACGGCCGCTGATGCACGTGATAATTGCTCCGAGTTTTACGTCACTCTGCATTCGCACATCTCGGAGAGTACTGGGGCGTTCCATGCCGGAGCGCATACTCCTCCGTGATTGATCACTCTGCTTATAATTTCCTAATTTCCAATCCACTGGGGGACTTAACTGGAAGTAGCCATTTTTCCTGAGCACCGACCAGCTTCCTTTTATTTCCGCACAGGGCTAAATGGGAAGAATCTTCCAGCCCATTAAGCAGACTTTCGGAGTCATAAAAGTTTGGTGGCAGAACCTCTCTCTCTCTCTCTCTCTCTCTCTCTCTCTCTCTCTCAGCAGCATGGAACAGTCTGTTTGATCTGCAGCCTGCAGGTTAATAGAAATCAGCCTGCTCATCAGCAATAGTGGATTGAACTTAACCACCCACCTCCGCCCTGTCAATTCAGATTTGGAAAAAACCCACTAACACTGGTCGTAGTCTCATTTCCTTCTGTCAGGTAATCAGTATCTCACTTTAATCCTTCTCAGGAACAAAATTACAATGACCTATCCTTGGTTCCTGAGCCAGGAAGGAGGGCTGGATTTTGGGAATTCTAGCTGGGTAAAAATAGCCCCCACGATCAGGCGTCTGATAAACAAGTGCATGCAGCTTCTATGTTTAATACCAGGTGGCGCTAGACTCACCATGTGCTTCCCTAAATGAAAACAACAATGAACAAGCATTTACCTTCTTAATGTAGCAGCGCAGTCGAGTCTCTGTGTCCACAAAGTTGCACCAATTTATCTCTGGATCCATCCCGGGCAGTGAACTGGGCAGACTGGATGGTTGCCCATTTCTCAGATTTGTTTAGCAAGTACAGCAAAGTAAGCACAAGAGGAGAGAATCAATCGGCTACACTTAGCTCAGTAAAGACCTTTTTCCTCTTCTGGTGACTCTTTAAGACTCCCTCCTTGAACATGTAGTTCTTCACCTTGTCAGCATCACCATGTAGTCCTTTTAATATGCTGTAATACTAACTGGTCAGTTAAAAATGCCGGCATATAAACTGAATCAACCTTGGATGTTTTTAAAGCTCTGTTCATGCAGAGGAAGTCAGAGCGAGGCGGCTCGGTATTTATGTTGGGTTTAGATGTGCCACCTATACAATAAGAGTAGAACAGGGTTTTTTTTTTGTTAGCAGTTACTTTAAATACAGCGTCACTGATGTTTGTTTAGTTGTGTGTAATTTGCTGTTCCCCAGTGGGTGATACTGGATAAACACCGCCAACGCTTAATGTCCACCAGTGGCAGAGACCCAGAACCTGCAGCCGGAAGAAAGAAACTAAAAGCTGGATGGATGCAGTGTGATGGCTCAACCAGGTGGACGTCCTGAGCAGAGTGAGGCCACAACTGACATAAGAGCGACTAATCTTTTGTCATTTAAATTTTAATTATCCTATGAGCGTATCGACAATATAAAAATGATAACAATGAGTAACCAGTTCTCATAGTTTAATGTAACAAAGATGTTCATTTTGTCCTCAAACTACAAGTAGACTTAAGAGTTTCTTTGTAATAGGACAATGGTATGAAGTTGTTAGCTGTACCTTGACATGTTTCGGCGTTCCGTCTGTCGCCTTCTTCAGAATCTGAAGTGTGCGATGTGTCTATCAGCTGTTTTTCCTAGGTGTGGCCAATCTGACAGATCCAGTGGGTGTGTCAGTTTGGCCACACCTACCACACCGAAACATGTCAAGGTACAGCTAACAACTTCATACCATTGTCCTGTTACAAAGAAATTCTTAAGTCTACTTGTAGTTTAATCGCAGCAACTGGACCTACTTGGGTTTCTGGAAGCCGTTTCACCTCTCAGTCAGAACTGATGAAGCCTCTTGGATGAGAGGTGGAACGTCTTCCAGAAACCCAAGCAAGTCCAGCTGCTGCGATTAAACTACGAGAATAACCATGACCTGGATGACTGAGGAGCTTCACAGACAAGATAAGAACCAAAAAATTATGATTCGGCGTAGAGGAATTTGCTGAATAAACATCGCAGTACCCCAGTGTAAAATATTTGGTCTCTTATCAAGTTGCCTCGTTTACAAAATGAAACTTTATCTTTGTTTGATGCTACAGAACACCAGGATTTGTGTTCGGCATGTTTAGCCAGTTGTGTGTTTAGTGAATTACGCCTTTTATATCAGCATCTTCAGAATTTGTTTTAATGAGATTGACTGAGAAGACATCGCCAATCTTGCACGAGCATCATGATACAACGGGTGCAACAGCTCTTCGCTAACTTCTAACGACCACTTCACATGGGAAGGTGAAGACTTCACAATATTTTATTACAGAGTGCAATTAGCTTAGCTTAGCTCTCCAGCACCTCAACATCTGACTAAACAGTCGTTTCAGTTTGTGCATTGTTTAAACTCATGTAATCATTGAGCTTTGCTAAGTGGACGGAGCTGAGCTAGCTGTTGACTCATGCTAAGCTAAGCTGATCCCTTCTTGGCTCCATAGCTTCATGCATCAAAAGCAGACATGACAGCGGTATCAGACTTCTCATCTAATTCTATCAAGAAAGCAAATCATTTCCCAAACTGTCAGACTTTTCCTTCTCTCTGTCTTACCAACAAAACCTCTGAATTCCTGCTCATAATATTTTTTATCTCTTTTTTTTTGAGCAATAAAACACACTTTGTTATCAATATAAACAGACTCTGATACCAGAAATGCACTCAGACTCAGTAATAAAAGGTGTCACATTGGTTTTTGTGCTTTCGCTTCTCCTGCTTGTTTGAAGAGTTTTCAATCAAACTTGGCTCTTTCAACTTCTCACTGAACTTGGGCGCCTTTCCAAGTACCAGTCATGCTTTCTGCTTCCTTTTTTGTTTTTGAGATTAAACACAAATGTGATGTCAGTCATTTGCATGTCCCAGAATCTGATTTAGCTACCACCGATTCATGTGGCTCAGCAGCCGACAGCAGATTGTTTCTAACAGGATGGAAACATCCCGTCTCTGTCAAATGTGAGGAGAATTTCCAGACACGGTCTTGTCTGTTGCAGTCTGCGTCGGTTTATCTGAGTCCTTCGCAGCTTTCCCTGCTGCCTTGCTGGTCAATCAATCACTGAGAAAACAGGAAGCCTGAGATTATCAGCCTCTAACTGACTTTAATGTGTTGGCTGATAAAGCGATGGAGCGATGCCGGGCTGGTCCAGGAGAGGCAGGGAGTCTGAACAAAGGGAGGATATGATGGGTAGCACACGTACTGACCTTAACGCCATTAACTGTTTAATTGAAATAAATGGAGAGATGGTTTTTAGGATGGAGGAGGGGGGAGAGGACCACTGTATGTTTGCATGTTATAATCAGGTGCTGATTACAGACTAAGCTGCTGATTGTGAGACTTCAATCAGCAGACTAAATACATCTCCATAAGCAGTCAGGTGAGGGAACTTTCAATCATCTTTTTTATCATTAATTAATAGTGATGAGGAAGAGACGCGACTTCACAGTAGCCCACCTCAGACGCCGGGTGAAAATAACAAATGACTGACAGTCTGCAAAGCTACATATGTGAACTTTTGAGGAGGTTAAAAATACCTCCAGAGTTTGGAATCCGTTATTCAGAGAAGTTGAAGCAACTTTCCTTTTTCCTGCGTTGCAGATCCGAGCTGCTGAATCGATCTTGATGGAAAAAGCAAAGAAGGAGGAGAACATGTTTGCCTAACAGTTCGGATTCACTTTGAAGGAAACCGGGAGCGTGAAGCAGCACTGAATCCACAGGATGGATTGATTTTTGGGAATCTGATTACATCTCTTTGCAGATCTTTTCCTATTTTATCATCTTTTCCTTGCTAGCTATATTTCAAACCGGCTCTGAAAGGACTGAGAGGAAGGATGGTTTGTCAAAATCAAGTTAACCCATCGTAACTGTGTTCGAGTATCCCCAGAGGCTAGCCTGTTAGCTCATAGCATTTAGCATTCTGGCTAGAGTCTGGGAGTTTTACACCACCATTTAATGCTATTATTGCAGGACATTGCAATTCAAAGTACAGAGAACAAAATGAAGTGTTGGCGCCAGTTTGATATCATCACAATGTGTGATGCATGTTTATTCTGTAGTCATCTAACGACAGATTGTACCTACACATTGGTTTGCGGACGACTGTTTTTAAATATTGACTTTGGAATTTGGCTGTCACCATCTTTTAAAACCAGATGTAACAAGCAAAAGGTGGCTAAAGATGCTACAGACACATCTTGTATTATGCCCTCTTTATCGATTATTTCACTCTATATGGGTGCATGATTTAAAAAATGAACACAATGCTATATTGAAGAAGACTTGAAAGTAGATATTGAAACCATAAATGCATTTGGAAAATGGTTTTGAAGGTAACAAAATCAGATCATTTCCATACTTCAGTGCAGTTGGATTTATGTTAGAAAGAGTCGCCCCCTGCTGGCTGATAGAAAGAATGCAGATTTAAGACACAGAGGCTATATCCATATTTTAGTTAAGTCTTTAGTTAATCTAGTTCTAGATTTAAAGAAAATGTCACATGAAGATCTCAGTTGAAGAACATTTTCTGTTTAGGCTGTAGGCTTAATCCATATCGAGGAAATGTGGCCTTTAATGCTTTAATTGACTGGACTTCCTATGTGATACTTAACTACTTACTCTGCAGTACATCGACATGAGGTTAGAAACACAGTGCTTCTAGTCAGAGTGTGGTTTATAGTAAAAAAAAAATGGATTTCTGGACATGCTATTGTTATGTATTTAACCATGCATTATGACTGCTACCAACTGACTTCCATGTGTTGTGTAGCTTTGGCAACATAACCTGCTTTCTTTCAAAGATGGCCTATGTTTAGAAAAAACTAGGTGCCACACACTCATGTTCTACTTCTAAACTCAAAATGTTCTTTTTTCGTTGCAGGTTTCTCTGTATGGAAACACTGAAGCATCTCCGTATAAGTGTAAGAATAATAATTTCATTAAAACATCGTCACGCTGTGCACAGCTGGTTGACACTTAAAACGGAGCTCTTGTCAACAGTGAGAGCTGCACACAGACTTTTCTGGTTTTGATAAGCCAGACACCCCATTTACTATTAAAATGAGATATTAAAATAAATTTGCATCTTCTTGATTGTGACTGCAATTTGGTGATCTCAATATGCAAATGAGATGGGCGGGGCAGGCTGGCTTCTACTGTACCGTTGCATTTATTTGACCACCTCCAGTTTTAGTGCTGCTGAGCCAAATGCATTTAAATCTAAATGTGTTCTGTTTGCATTTTACACCGAGCACTCTGTGCATCTCCATCATTCAGATACCAGGTGGAAATGGGGTCTGGTGGTCACAAGCATAGAGTCATCCAGGAAGTGCTTATTTTTCTTTTTTAACCACTTTGACACTGAATACTTTTGTGTTTTCTAAACCCAAAACTGCCCCACTAAGCTTAAAGCTGCTCATATCATTTTGCAAACTCTACTTGGAAGAGGAGGACTGCAAAAACCATAGAAATGCTGCAATTAGCCTAGAGCAGGGGTGTCCAGTCCTGGTCCTCGAGAACCCCTATCCAGCATGTTTTAGACGTTTCCTTCTTCCAACACACCTGATTCAAATGATCAGGATGGTTATCAGGCTTCTGCAGAGCTTGATGATGAGCTGATCATGTGAATCAGGTGTGTTGGAAGAGGGACACGTCTAAAACATGCAGGATAGGGGCTCTCGAGGACCAGGATTGGGCACCCCTGGTCTAGAGACAAAAGAAAAACAAGCATTTTTGTTTATTACATTATTTTAAACCAATTAATGTCACCATTTTTTGAAAGTAATTAAGTACATTTACTAAAGCAGTGCACATAAGTACAAATCTGAAATGTAATACTTGAGTTTTTTGTTTTTTTTTACCTTTTTAGCTTTATTTGATAGGACAAAGAGAAAGACAGGACAGTTGGGGGAGAAAAAGAGAGAAGGACCTGCAGCAAACGGCCATGAGCGGGAGTCGAACACATGACCACTGCATGAGGGACTGTAGCCTCTGTACATGGCCCACCAGCTCAACCAGGTGAGCTATTCCCGCACACTGCTTGAGTTATTTTTGACAAAAAGAACGATACATTCTCTAGATTTCAGTGTTAAATACTGCACATTTTACTTTGCATTTATTTAACCACTACAGTTACTGGTTACTTCTCAAGATTTTTCATACAAAACAAACAAACAAACAAACAAAAAGAGCAGAATAAACTTTTACTTTTGCATTTCACTTCTTACACTTTAATTAGTTTTGTAAATGATACCTTTACTTAGGTCATATTTTGAATTTGTATTTTTTAACTAAGTCTTTATATTTAACAGTATTGGTGCTTTAAATGAGTAAAAGATTTAAATCTGTCATCCTTGATGGGAGGCAGTCATGTGAAGAGCATCTCTGATATCAATACTTTCCTTTTATACGAGCCTCTTTACACGAAACAGATGCTTGCATTGCATTTTAGGCATTAACTCTTTGCCAAACATCACTGTGCTGCTGAGAATTATACAGGAGTTTTGCAACATGAATCCAGTTTTGAATGATGCCTGCAACCAGCTGTGAAAAAACAGCATCAGCAAAGGCACTAATTGCCATAGCAGTGTGTGAATTTCACATTAAGGGCACAGAAATGAGTGACAGCGACATGTTTACTTGTCAGGTTGTGGGATTTGAGCGGTTAAACATGTGTGTGTGTGTGTGTGTGTGTGTGTGGGACTGACATGTTGCGGGGAAGCAGACAGGAACACCAGGTGCTGACAAGCAGAGAACTGTGATTGTTCCAGAAGCTTCTCCAACGAGAAGTCACGGCAGATGCTGGAGATGACAGAGCGGTCCTAGAGCGCAGTGACAGACTTCAGCGCACGTCAAGACCCAGCTGCAGCACACTGCACCCGACGTGGTGTCTGCAAGCTGTGCTGCTCAGCGCCACACAAGCACAAATCTGGGCTGATCGACCGGGCACACGCAGAACTTTTTGCTGCTGAGAGAGATGCTCCACAGAAATGTTTAAGACGCTCTCATTTGAGGAATAATCAATCTCATATGTTTTTTCCCCCCCGCAGAGAAAGTTCATTTATCTTCAGAGTGACACCTTCTACTCTGAACATGCAGCC
Organism: Stegastes partitus; assembly: GCF_000690725.1. Lineage (NCBI taxonomy): Eukaryota > Metazoa > Chordata > Actinopteri > Pomacentridae > Stegastes > Stegastes partitus. The sequence goes on from NW_007577792.1 coordinate 64,058, forward strand.
ATGCTCTGCACCAACGTCATCCTGCAAAAAGAACGTTTTTTAAGTGGAGGGAGCCCTGACATAAAATCTGCTTTCTTGCAAACCTGTACAAATACAATAAAAGCCACGAGTTTATGTGTGTTCTCTCTACAGTGTCACATTTTGAGCAGGAAGAATGAATCAGCTCAGGGTAAAACACACAGATACCACACAATCACAGTTGTGCAAAATGTAGTTTTATATCTTTTAAAACCACAAACACGGCCCGGATTAAGAGGAATCATCACCATCTGTTAGCTTTCAGTGAGGCTGTACTACTCTCTAGTGGCTAGCTAGTATTACTGCAGCCGTACAGAATCAGACAGACACTTACAAAACACTCCAGTTTTCTTTACATATTTTTCTCCGTGCATTTCTACATTTACAATTTCACCACCAAAATTATGTTTTGCTGTATGTTTAAGCCCTACAGACCGCCACGATAAGACATGACGTCTGTTTATGTTGCTTGTAAAAGGAGAATATTACATTTTCCTCAAATAAACACACAAGCTGGAATTCATCAGTGAACTTTCTGCATGTTTTCCTTCAGTCGGAGGCGAAGGAGGCGAGGCTATATTCAGCACCAGGCTGCTCTGCCCATTATCATGTCCTAATAGCTTGCTCAATGGTGCAGTCTGTTATGTGGGTTCACTGGTCAACCAAGACACACGCCATTAGCCCGAGCAAACGTCGCCTTGCAATGCTACACAAAGCATACCTTATTTGTATCACATTAGCTCTTTGATGTGGCATGGCATATTATATCAACAGCTGCAATTTATCAAACAATTTTGGCACTGATTTGCTTCACTACCGGCACCGCGGCGGCGGCGGCAGCGGCAGCAACACCGGCACCATCAGCCATCTTCAGTTCTTTCCTCTGTTCCTCTACGAGAAGCTGCAGCAGCAAATAAATTAAACATGTGTCATTGAGCATGCTAAATGGCTTGCAACACATAATCATCTAAATAATTATGAGGCTGCCATTAAAGTGAGCTAGATGGATGACACATGAGGCGTTATGGAAAAACTGGAGGTAATGGTGCAAGATTTGATACGGGAGAAAAAAGGGGGAGATGGTGGGAGGGTGTAAGGAAGAAAAAAAAAGAAAAGGGAAATGCAGTTTTCTCTGCAATTCCTTCCGTCAGTCTTTTCTTCTTGCTGTTAAAAAATCCCAGACTCAAAGTGCTGAGGGACAATGGGGTGATTAGCCCAATCAGAAAAAGCAGTGAGGGATTGTGGGTAGGCTGTGGCGCCGCTCACAGCCGTCTTTTTGTCCTCCCACATTTCATTAATCAGCAACCTGAGGCCCCCTGAAATCAGTTGAGCAGATTGGCAGCTCGCTCATTTGTTCCCATGTGGCAATCAGAGCGGAAAAGAAATCAGTTCACAACCTTTATGCTATTACCTGACATTATAAACCATCTCTTTGTATTCTTTTTGTTACTTTTCTCATCAGTTTTTTTTTTCTTCTTCTCTGCTGCAAATATATGTTCCTGATGCCAAATATGACCCCTATTAACCCCCCACACAAGGCATCCTTTTGTACGCGTGTTGGCAACAATACTCTCAATTTAATTTTTAATAAAAGCTTATTTTTTTTAAATAATCAACGCGGTTAAATACTGCATGTTCCCTGTGCCGCATGTTAAAATCAGCTGTGAAATAGTGCTGCCGTGAAGCATCTCAGTACAATGTTTTAATGGGTCTCATGTATCAGCCTAAATGATGCGTCACGTCACCAGACATGGACGACAAGCGCAATAATATTCTGTTCGTGGAGGATATTGTTCACGGCTCTAAACTTTTTACACGCCATTAGCCCGCATTGTCTGTCCAGCGTGCGCCTAACATGATCCAACTCTGAAGCACGAGACGGAAATAAACTGGAAACGAGCTCTTTAAATGAAGGAGATAAGAAACGTGGCGTTCGCTTGCACGTGACCGTAAAAACCGAGTCGCTTCGTCTTTGTTTGGACTTTAATACAACAGCAACGATGCGCTACATACGAGGCAATAATCTGAATTCATTAGCAGTAAAATTGCTTGGAATTTCAGCTGATAAATACAATTGGATTACTTTCTACAACAAAAGCCTCGCTGGATGTCTACCGGTAAGAAATCAGAGCCACGGTGAGCAAACAAATAAAAGAAAAACTAAATTTAATCAACTTCAAATTCAGTAATATCTAGTAGAAACATTTGCCTCGACCAGCTTTCTGTGCATATAAATATGATAGACGATGCAAAAGATAACATAATTATCTTAAGTATATATAATAATTTCTAACAGCCAGCAGGGGGCGACACCTCTGAAGTCTGATCGTATAGAATTCCATGAGAAAAGGAATCTAGTTCTCCCTTAATCTGCTCCCTCAGTAAACATTTTCTTAATGAGTTTATGGTCTTAATGGCGAGTTTTAAGACTCCCTCAGCACAACAAGATGTTCATTTAGTAAATCGTGGTCCAATTAGGAGGAGAATAGATGTTAAACCAGGGCATACTTGACAGGCAGGCATTGATTGGTCAGTCTGATCCAATCCTCGCTCATCACGTCCAGTTCCAAAAGACAAACGCCAGACTTCAGAACAGGAGTTTACAAACCAAGGGGTTGTATACAGTCTGTGATAAATATGTTATATGTGTACTTTCCGTGTCCATGTGGATTTTCAAAGCTGGAAAGTGTTTCTCTCAAAACATACACTTTCCCCACATGTAAATCTTCAGGTGAGTTTCTCTCTGGTGACTAAATATGAGAGAATAAATTGCCCTTAAAGTCCTGGAAGTTTTATTTTTCCACCTGTGACTTTTATATATACAGGTAGAATTTAAAAATATATATATTTTTACGGGGAAGCAAGTCAATAAAAATAGGGTAAAAACGGTTAACAGTACAAATATACACTGAAGTGAATAATATGATTAATATAAAATGTATGAGCTTAGCTTATGTGGCACTTTTCTGAACAATGTTGTGAAGAATAAACAAGACACAAGAATAAAAAAAATAGTACAGAAACAAAAAAGAATATTTGAAGAAGAGATAATGGATTTAACAAGTCTAATCTGAGCAGGTTCCAGAGCTTGGAGGCCAGGATTGGAGATAACCCTTGGTCACCAATCGATAACCAGAAGACCACTATCTGCTGATGCAAGATGACCCCGAGGCTCATACAGGGTCAGTGGATGCTTAACATCGGTCGGGGCTAAGGGGCAGCATTTTGAAAATTAGACATTCATACTTAAAAATATTTCATTCTGAAGAAAAAATAAGAAGCCTTGAGTTTACTTGCACCGTGCCGGGTTGCTGTTGAGGCAGCAGTTCCTCTCCTGGGATGGATGAAGATTGAGCTCCGTCCCTTTGGGCCATCCACATCTGCTTAAACCTCATCCCAACAAAAGGACCAATCTGAATGACAACCTGCAGCCAATAAACAAACAATCAATGTGAGCCTATATTGCAGAAACCTGTCCAAATTGGCTGCTGATTTCCCCCGGGATGGAAGGAGCTATGAGCGATGCAATAAGGGACGAGGTCTGTGGTGTAAAATTACAAGCAGGAAATGTAATTGGACGGCCAGCGAGCCTCTCCTTAAGGGACAGATGGCCGCCGGGATGTGAGATGGCGTCAGGAGTGACCTCTGCTGGGAGGGATGGTCTCAATCAGCCTCAGACTGGGTCACTAATACCTGATAATGGAGTCATTTTAGAGGGTATATTGTTATACATTTTAATTGGTCCAGGCTGGAATATCTCAGGAACCAGGAGAACGACTACCCCGACTTGTGAAACAGATATTTAGGCCCCCAGAGGATGAATGCTACTGATGCTGGCGATTCTTAAAAATTGCACTTTTCATCTAACATGTCAAAGATTGTTCTGCTCCGGTGAATACTTGATGGAAGTTGTTCATCTTAAATATATATCTTTATATATATATACATGTGTTTGAGTGAGATGTTTCCATAGCTGCTGGATGGATTGCCTTGAAATTTGGTACAAACATTTATAACTACCACAGAAATGAACTGGATAACTGAAAATCACATCTTGTAGCTTGTTAACATGTTCATGTGGTGCGATCACGGAGTACTTCTACTTTTATTTTCCATTTTGAAACTGCAGTGCAAAAAAAAACACAGATTCAGACTTTCAGGGTTTGTTATAAAACAGACCTAAGGAACCAATCCAATCAGTTCCAATCATTGTTCTTCTTAAGAACTGGTTTCTGGTTCCAACATACGGGCATAGACAGAAGTGGGAACTATAGGTCCACACATTCTAGAGGAGGCACCGATATGGGGGTACATCTCAGTTATTTTAAGGCAAGACAGGATTTTTTTCATGAAAGAATTATTTTAATAAATAAATAAATAAATAAATAAACAAACAAACAAACAAATAAATAAATAAATAAATAAATGTACCCGATACACAGATTTTTTGGGTGTGTTTCTGTAAAATATTATTTTGAGTTCAGAATAAGAATTTGCCCAGCAGTTAAATAAAAAACTAAATAAAGAAAACTAACGTCTTTCCCTGCAGCTTCAGCTGTAGATTATTGTATTTGCTGCTAACTAGCAAATATTAGCATGCTAGCCACAAAGGTCAACTATATACCTGCTAATCATCAGCACTGGTGCTGTGTACATGCTGATGTTGGCACTGATGATGATAAAAACTTTATTTATTTTGCACTATTTAAAAGCAGAGTTTACAAAGTGCTCTAACACCGTTATCACATTGGCACTGCCTGACTCAGTCTTACTCCTGGCCAATCCAAAAATGATTAAAGAGGCGGAGCAGGAGTGGAACTGAGGCGGGCCTTATGACGGCACCCACCTGTCACTTTTTACTTTGCATAATTTTTAGCCTCAATACAATTTAAACAGATAAATTACATGAAAAAATTCTCCTTGTGCAGCTGTCATAAGTAGATAAATTAGCTATAGAGACCCTTTTTGTACCAGGACGTAAACATGTTTATTTCTGCTGTAAAGTTTGACATCTTAACATGGAGGTCTATGGGGATTGACTCATTTGTGGAGTCACCCTCGAATGGACATTTGAGGAACTGCAGGTTTGGGCACTTCTACACAGGCTTCATTTATCAGCCCTGCAGGTCGCTGCTGGCTGGAGACGTGATCGTGTTGAATCTGTCATGTTTCTATGTGTGCATGCATTTCAAACAACTCTGTAACTTTCAAATAAACATGAAAACAAACGTGCAATAAACCGTTGTTTGGAGGATAATACATCTGACCTACGGCTAGAGCTACAAACAATAATCCTCTAAAATAACAATCCATGATGTTTTTATGTTGCGTGCACATTTTCCTCTGTCATTATTCAGCAGAATAATAATTCCATCTACACTAAATATGCAGTTGACTGAAAACTTCCCATTTCCCAGTGTCTGGTAGCTCTTTCTTGGAAGTAATAAATGAACTGGCACCCAAGAAGTGGTGTATTTTACAAGTTCTGTGCAGAAAACACAGGAAAAAAAAAAACTGTGTTCCCCCCAAGGAAAAACACTTTGGAGCCAAAACACATCAGCAATGGCTGCTTAGCAACAACGACGGAAGTCAAAAACACAAGTTCACCACTCGAGGCAGCTATATGGAGACGTAATAGTCTAAAATAAGAACTTGACAGAGAAGTAAAGGTGCAGTTTTCTGGTGTTCTCTCTTTCTTTTGCGGTGCTTTTCCGACGCTGCTGCCACCTCAGACTCCCGTGACACTTTGTAAAAGCGGCGTTTCCTAGAATCTCACGCCTGGAGAGCTCTACCTGCAGGCCAACACATCATTTCAGCTCAGACGTCACACGTGCACCAGAGCCCTACCCGGCTACCATGACCCAGACATGAACACATTCATTTCTCTCCAGTTGAGTTCATTCAAGCATTCTCCTCTCATTTGCTTTCATTTCCATTACAGGCCTCTAGGACGGAGCTAACGGGCTGTATCACGGATTCGGTTTCCCGTGTGAGCCAGCTCTTTAAGCGCACACATCTACTTACTGTGCAGGTACCGTGAGAAAAACAACACCGACGGCAAGCCGCCAGCCAGCAGAGCCTCCTTTGCACTGTTTACATGGTTATACAGGAGAGATAATACTAGAGTTTCTCATGCTTTTCTAAGTGATTAGCTTAATTGGAAGGTTGGAAATTCTATCTGTCACTTAATGCCTTAATGGATACTTCCAGGAGGCTGCAATCATGTAATCTTGTACGTCGCCGCCGCAGAACTAAAAACTAAAAACATTGGCTGTGTGTTTAAGTTGCGCTCATTTGTCACATGGATTAACGTTTTCATCTGCTCGTTTCACCGCCGAATCCAAATGACACGCTGTAACAGATGACATCATCCGTCAGCTTTCATGTTATGCGAGGCGAAGAGCTGAGGGCGAAACGATGAGTGCAGATAAAAGACGGATGAAGAGGCTCGACGTCGAGGCTCCAGCTGCTAGCTCCGTCTCTGCCGTTTCCACCGAAGCCATCATCTCAGCAAGTGCGCGGAGTGAGACCATATGATTGCTGTAGACGCCTGAGGGGGAAGACGGGCGCTTAATGTAAAGGAAGCAATTCCCTCTCACAGAAGATAAAAAAAGGAGGAGTGAAGCAGCTTTTGAGGATAATAGAGAACTTGTCGTTTGTGGTGTTTGGCTGGTATATTTTCATTTTTGACACAAATAAATTCGATGAGGTGATTAAGCAATAATCAGATCAGACAAAATGAAGACTCTTAATTGGTGCTAAAATCCTTCATTTATCTGAAGAATAGTTTTTCTCTTGGGAGAATTTACAAGCAGTAGGTGGTTTTTAAGCTACTTTAAATAAGCATTTTTATTTTGAACATTAAAAAGTACACTCAAAATAAGGCCCAAAAAATGGATGAAACGCTGGCAGACTCCTTTGAGGCATGTGAGGCCTCCACTGAAGAGACAACAAAACCAGCAACAGACATCCAATCAGAGTGAGCCTTCTTCAATAAATACATAAAACTCAGTAAATGCCCTTTGCTCTACCTATCATTATTCACTATCTGGGGTTTGACTGGTGCATCTTCCTCTGTAAAGCTACAGGCATCCAGATGATAATTTAGCACCACCAACGACTCATCTCAACAAGTCAACTCCTGATAGTCACATAATGAAAGTGCAGAAGACAATGAAACTGGAGGGTCTCTCCAAATAAAGGTTGACCGAATGCATTCATCTGAATCTGGACACAACATTTTAGATAAATCGCAGCTCCCTTTCTTGTACAACTAAATGATTATTAATGCTACATATACACCTTCACTGTGTCTGGTCTTCTGTCTAATTAAGATTTTATCTGCATCACACGCTGGACAAGTGCTGCCATAACTGAAAAAAGAAAGACGATTCCCAACTCATCAGACAAGGACAAGCTGGACGATTATTTCACTAATAGATGGCTTTGAAATGACTGGATTCCCCGTTTATGATTATAGCTCAGGTCTACTGAGTTCCCCCTTTTCAGAGCTTCAGTCTGAGGAAAAAGAACCTTTGACACAGACTTGTGTTGATAAATGATAAACGGTTGGACCAAGATTTCAATGACAACCTTTTTAATTTGACATTGAAAGAAACACAGGAACTGTGAAGCTGGAGAGGATGAATATTTTTCTTCTATTTGACTGTAACTAATACATTAAAGTAGTTTTTTTGGTATCACTGTGGGAAAAAAAATCCATGCTGACCTTTCAACATATTGGACTTCTGTAGCTTCTCTTGTGTCTGTTGTCAGAATTTAGAAAATCCAATTACAGGGCTTTTCACTAATCAAATGAGAAAGAACAACAGAAGCCCCTTTCAGACCTGGTATGTGTACCTTTGCTGTCTTATCTATGTCTTAAAGTGACGGCTTTCTGTCATTCAGACATAAGATCACTTTTATATTGATGTTCCTCACGGCTTCTTTGTACAGACGTTTACATACACTGTATAAAAAGACATATAACCTTTTTTTTCTCTCACTCTCTGACATTAAATGTGACTAAACTGTTGCTGTTTTAGGTCAGTTGGGATTAACAAAATTATTTCTATTTGCTAAACGCCAGAAAAATGAGAGAGAGAATTTGTTAGAGATTTTTTTTTTTTTTAAACGAATGAATGGTTCATTTCTATTACAGTCTCCAGTACAAAAATTGAATTGTGTGCATTCAGCTGACAAAAAATTATTATACATACTTGCATTAACATTTTTTTCTCACAAAAAAAATAACAAGCTCTGAAGCCAAGGCTTATTTTGCCTATCCTGCCTGACAGTCAGAAGTTTACATTCATTTCTTTAGTATTTGGTAGCGTTGCCTTTAAACTGCATGATTTGGGTCAAACATTTCTGGTTTCCTTCCACAAGCTTCTCACAACAGTTTGCTGGAGTTTTGACTCATTCCTCCTGACAGAATTGGTGGAACTGACTGCCATGTTGTCACACAAGGAAGCAGTGTGTTTGAGGTGTGCCTTAAATTACATCCACAGGTGTGCCTCCAGTTAACTCAAATGTTGTCAATTAACCAATTAAAAGTGTCCAAAGCCATGGCATCATCATCTGGTCATAGTCATTTTAGTGTGTGTATCTGATTCTCAGTCATCCAGGTCGTGGTTATTCTCATAGTTTAGTCGTAACATCTTGAAGACGTTTCACCTCTCATCCAAGAGGCTTCTGACTGACTCGTTGGGAGTTCCAAATATCCTTAAGGAGCCATTAACACTTGCGTTTCGGTTTTAATTGGGGCTTTGTTGCTCCTCCCCCTCACTATGTAGTGTATGTAAAGTTTTCATTATTCTGGTGTTTAGCAAATAGAAATACTTTTGGTAATCCTAACTGATCCAAAACAGGAAAAGTTTAGTCTGATTTAATGTCAGATAGTGAGAAAAAAAAAGGTTATGTGTCTTTTTATGCAGTGTGTGGAAACTTCTGGTTTCAACTGTACAATAAATAATCCAAGTGTTTAATTGACTAAGACAAGAGACTCCTAGAAACAGCTGGAAGCAACAAACTGAACAAAAGTACGCAGTGTGACGAGCCATTGGATTCTGGCCTGGACTGATTTGGTCTCTATGTTTGGCAAAATAAATTTACTTAATGAGGTTACTGGTGCTGTTGCTCCACATGAACAAGCGTACACCACTCTTTCACTTGGAGATGCTCATGTAGGTGCTGCTGCTGTCTGATGCTGCAGTTATGTGATAAACTCAGAGGAAGGACTCAGTCTGTTGAAGGCCTTTCCTCAATCACTTCATAACCTGAGGTACTGTTTGAGCTTGTGTGTGTGTCTCTCCACTACTGTGACTCGTGTCCAGTGATACAGAAATGATGTGACTGCTATGGAAAAGTGAGCCGACTGTGCATTCAGACATGAAAACGTTCAGTAGACATTAGAAAAGACGCCTGTTTGAAAGGGTCTGAAGTGAGAGCAGGATGTGGTGGGGCTACTTTGGGACCATGAGGCCACTTAAGCTCATCAAATTACACATCTTCATGTTTCTGCAAACAAAAGTGTTAAAAAGGCTTTGGAACAATATGCTAAACAAAGGCCTTTCAAGCAGATGGTTGGGGTTCAAATCCCTGGTGGAGACACAAGTGCTTGTTTAAAGTGTGTGCTCGTCACTGGCAGGAGGAGGGCTGTACTTCCACACTCTGGATTTTTTCTTTCTTCACCAAGACATCTGACTACTGCAGCTTTAATCACGATCCTTTCATTATGAAACAGACTCATGGTGGTTTGAAAAGTCCACCAAGGAACAGAAACTAACAATGAGGAACAGCTTGATTAACAGCTACACTCATCTATCTGAGAGCAGTGACGTTGGTGAAGATCATGACTCAGCTTTTGATGATATGTACTAAATAAACAACCGCTTAAACCGACACACTTTTATAGTGTGTCAGCATCAAACACATGGGACAGGGAGGCTGTTCATTGTCATTGTAGTTTGAGCTTGAAGCCACATGATGGAGACAGTGAGCCAAAATCTAAATCCTCCCTCACTGCATGTTTCAGGTTTTTCAGGAGAGATTTTGAGCAAATTGACTCTTGATGTTGAAGCACAATAAAACCAGACAACACTCAGACACAGTCCTGGGTCAAAAGGTTTTTAAGTCAGACTGAAACAAAAGCACATCCTCATTGCATCATAAAAGGCCACAGGAGCTAGTTTCAGTGATGCAGTTGTAAATATGACCTTCAGGCAAAAAAAAAGAATGAAAAAAGGCAAACAATTTGGTTTCTGAGTCAAGCTGTGTTTTGAAGCTTTATGTTTCATGTGGACTCTGAAGCAGAAGAAATCAGACTTCAGAACCATTTAAAACACAATCACATATATTTGTGGACCTTAAGTAGAGAGTTTAGAGGTCAGACACTTTATTTCCTGCATTCTGGTGAATTTTTATATTATCTGCATCTATTCACATAAAGGACAATACAAAACTCTGGCACTCGGTTTAATACATCATGAACTATAATGGAGGGAAACTCTCAGTAATTCTGTGCTGCTTTCAAATATGTTTTCTCATGAAGATCAAAGTTTCTCATTTAATACGACACACATATAGGCTGGATTTACTCTGCTGTCCTGTTGTGTGTCTTTTGGTTTAAGTCCACCCATCCATCCATCCATCCATCCATCCATTATCTATACACCCCTTAATCCTCACTAGGGTCACAGGGGGCTGGAGTCTATCCCAGCTGACTCAGGGTGAAGGCAGGTTCACCTGGACAGGTCACCAGTCTATCACAGGGCTACACTTAATAACCAGTTAAGGGGTTAATTCTTAACTGCACTATAAAATCCTGCACCTCTATGCAAACAGCACAACCATGGCTACAAGGACAGAGAATTCTAACATGTCTTTTTTGCCATTTAACAACGTTAACATGTCGTAAATCATCGTGTTTTTGGTTATTCATTTTACAAAAAAATGAAATAAAAAAAAATAGAATCAACATCCATCCGTATCTATACACCGCTTAATCCTCACTAGAGTCATGGGGGGCTGGAGTCTATCCCAGCTGACTCAGGGTGAAGGCAGGGGACACCTGGACAGGTAGTGACCTCTTTAAATGTGCATGTGGCACTTTTTCACCTCATTCATGAACCACATGTATGTGATTAATATGTTCATATGTAAATGAGGTAATATTATCGTGCTAGCTCATAGTATGTTTTCCAGTAAGATTTCTGCTCGTGTTCAAAACTTTATGCACAATTATACTAGTGGTGGGCGCATCGATCCAAAGTATCAATAGCGATGATACCATGTTGGTTTCAGTATCGCATCAATACTAATGTGATGGATTCAATACTCAAGTTTCAGTTTCTCTTCTCTATGTTCAGCAACTAGTGCTTGTGCATGTGTCTCCTCCCCATCCTCCCTGCTGCACTGTTACCTACGTGCTGTCTGTCACATCACTCAGCAAACTGCAGAGAAGAAGAGCAAGGATAAAGGATAGATAAGCTGCTTTTGTAAGTGAAAAGTATCGATGCTGACATCGGCAATACCGGCCCTGTATTTACATGGTATCAGATCGATATTGTGGCAACACCTCAAACTTATTTAAATGCTTGCAAACACACCCAAAAGAAAACTCTGAGCTCCAAAGCAAATGGAGGGAGGAGGACGAGGGGACTCCCCAAACAAAAATGTAATCTAAAACATTCCAGTAATATTTTTACAAGGGAGCAAATAATATTTATTTGTCTACCATCTTTGTCTTGTGTTTTGTTGTGATAATAATACTAATACTGGCCTTGTGTTTACTTGGTACTCGGATCGATACCAAATTTTGCAGCATCGCCTACCCCTAACTTATACCATTTAACACACATCTATATTAAATATAGCACTGAAAACAAAAACAAATAGATTCAGAAATAGTTTCTATGCAAATGCCATATATGGACTAAACACTTCAGTATTACTAATGTTTAATGGGTTTTATTGAATATTTTTTATGAATATTTTATCTTGATAGTCTTACATGATTTTTTATGCTATTTTATTGTTGTTATTTTATAATTTGTTATTTATTTGCTATGCACTTATGGATGGCACTTTTCAAAACATGTACTACTAGTACTACTACTACTACTACTACTACTACTACTAAAAATAATAATAAAATAGTAACAATAAATGCTAATAATGTCATTGTTATCCAATTAAACTTCACAATAATGTGGTGGCTTTACACCTCAGTAATAAAAGCTGGAAGCACACTGGCATCATCTGCTCGTCGACCCGCCCACATATGAGCTTATTCTCTTCTCATTGGTGCAAAGTCAAGAGAAGGCGACCGGAGCTAAGATCTGATTGGTCCACAGTCGTGTCAATCACTCTCCCACGCTCAGGCAATGCAAATCAGCGACTAGATGCGGAACAGGGAGAAGGAGAGGACAGCGGGCATTCATAGGTAGAGGGGGCCGACGACGGTTGCCCTTCATCACTTCCAGCACATTTTGAAACCGTTGTGGACCCCCGCTGCTCTGTTTTTTAACGCACTGGACTGGGACATACATTGAACGTACCGCTGTGAAAATGGCGCAGCCAGACAGCAAGAAGATATTCTTTGAGAACCTGTCGGGAGCGGGCAAAGCCATCGCGGTGCTGACGAGCGGAGGGGATGCTCAAGGTAAAAGGACCCGGCTACAGTCTCACACGTACAGTATGCGCCGCTGTGAGAGGGGAGGCAGGCCCACGGAGGAGGAAAACCTCCGGCTGTGTGATGCTGGGCTGTCTGCGAGGCTGCAGGGCTTTGTTTTTTATTGGTGGGGATTTGTGAAGCAGTTGACACTCAGCGGGATATTAGTCTACTGTACCGCTCATCCAGGAAGCCAGTTAGCTCGCATGCTAACCTGACAGCTAGCTCGCTAGCAGCAGCAGCAGCAGCAGCAGCATCCTCTGTCAGTGATTCGGAGGCATTTCATCGCTACTGGCAGCTCGGGGAGGTGTCAAGGTCGAGCCGTGGCGCTTTTTTTTCTTTCCACGGGGCTCTGGTTAATGCAGAGTAGCGGCTTTATGTTAATCATCCCTCAGTAAACTTGATTTGGATGAAGAAGTGACAAAAAAGTGCAGCTCGCCGCATCGCTGCACCGCCGGTCCTGCTTCATGGCTTAGTAATGTGATATAAAGCCGTAAAGCCGTTTGTTGTAACGTGTTTATTTCTGAGGCTGGAGGTTTTGGCCGAGCCGCGTGTGGCCCACTGATGGGATGTCTGTATCCTGTGTACGTGATGAGCTGCATACAAGCTCTGCGGCGTCTTTCCCACTGCGTCAGAGAGGAAACCCTGGTCATGTGCCCCACTGTAGCACACACCTACAGGCGGCCTCGCGTTTATTCATACCCTCCCATTAAAGAGGGAAACACACAGCTGTCACTTAAATAAATAAGTTGAAATTGACAAAAGTAATAATAAATAAAAATTGAATGAAAATCATGGCATTGCTTTTGAATTGTGGTTCAACAGAAATATATAGATTAAAAAAACAAAAAGAGTAAACAAGCATGATGGGACCCCTAAACTAATATGTCATTGAACAACCCTTTATCAGGTGTTTTCTGTAACTCTCCATCAGACTTCTGCACCTGTTGACAGGTGTTTGGATTTCACTGCTAATCAGCAAAGTGCACTAATTTGTCCAGGACAGTTATTATTAATATTTTTTTTAATTATTCCTTTCTACCACAATTCAAAAGCAACGTCTTATTTCACTAAATTATAATTTAGCAAATTTTTATTTATTATTACTTTTTTCAGTTTCTGGTTATTTGAGTGACTATTGTGCATTTTGCCTTTTCTTTAATACATTTGACTGTACCAACACACACTGTTTCAGTAGCATCTGCCCGCTGTGTTGCTCATAAGGAATTAGATAACTCAATCAAACTCTGACATTAATTTTGGAGATAAAATCTGTTTATTTTCCCCAGTTCTGAGCATCAGATCAACACCTTAACTCATCTTTTTAACAGCTGATGATCAATTACCAGCTCGTTAGTTGCATCAAATCCATGATCAAACTGACTTTTAATATGTAATCTACATAAACGCTGTTCACTCTCTGCAATACAAATAAGTTAATGGCCACAACCATGATGTGACTTTGGTGCACAGGTGGTGCACAGAGCTGCAGCAATCAATCGATTAACTAATTAGTTGTGAGCTAATAAATCAATTGCCCTCCATTAAGATAATGAATTAATCAGTTTTTAACGAAAAAAAAAAGTTCAAATTCCCTCATTTCAGCCTTTTGAAATGATTTATTTTCTGAACTGGTTTTACTTTTTTATGACTAAACTGAATATCTTTGGGTTATCCACTAAACTGAACATGCTAGGGTTTCATCTTTGGCTTTGATTTGCCTTTTTCTGACATTTTAGAGGCCACAAAGATTAACCAGGAAAATAAAGAGGAGAGATTATTTGACAGTGTTAGCCCTAATGTGTTGGTACAAAATGTTCATTTATGGAAAATCACTGTTATATAAATGGAATTCTGACATAATTTTCTTATTGTTTTGCTGTCAGAATGTCTTCGTTAGACGGATCAACCTGTCGTGTCGTTTTGTTCCGCTCATGCTGCTTTAGGAGACATGAATCGATCTTTATTGGGGCTGCTTTAGAACGACAGCCCACGACACACACAACGCGCAGAAAAAACACACGAAGCCGGCCCCAGAGCAAACCAATGAGGCCGTGGCATGCATGACAGGAGCTGAACATCAGCGTCAGAGGGCTTTGTGTAGCCTTGGCTCGGTTTTTTTTTTCTCTGCAGGAGAAAGTGTCAGTCATGCAGAACAGGAGACTGTCAGCTTGGATAAAGACTTCCAAAAAAATTCGACAAGAAAAAGATACCCCCGTGTGATAATGATAATAATCTCTAATTCCTGTCTTTCTCAGGCTCTGTTTCGTGCCTTCCTGAGAGTTAACCGGGCTGTTTTTCTGAGCACAGTTATGTAACGAGTCAACAGGTCATGCGTTGTTACACTGGGCAGCATTGTTCTAATAATTATGGATGTTTAGCTGACTCCATAAGGAAGAAAACAGATGCACAGGCTCACTTCTGAAGTTCTCCCCCACTGCCCTCATGGCCTAAACCTTTGTGTTGCTTAGTAACAGCTCTGCTCGGTCGGCGTGTGAGCTGTACTGTTCGCTGGTTTGTACAGAGAGAGAAAACTCAGTCCTTTCTTCTGTTGTGTAGCTCTCCAACAGCCAGCCAAGTTCCTGTCGGCCTGCTGTGGCTAAAACACCTTTTTTCTTTTTTTTTATTTTTTAGCTAAACCGACATTTAAATTCAAGCCTCGGAGCTCTGGATGGTTTGTTGGCTTGGAGCTGAGAGGCTGGAGGAGGAGCTGGGGAACTTTTTTCACCAAACATGGCAGTGTTCTGCGATGAGAAAAAAAAAGTCTGGCTCAGGCCTCAGACAGACAGTACAAACATAGAAACGCGGCGTTCACATGCACACAGATGTCACATAGATGCAAGATGCATAAATCCTCGGAGTTGTTTCACAGCAGCGTATCTTTGTGACAGAGATGAAATAAATATCCGTGCATGTTGAACTGTTGGTCACCAACAGATCAGGCTTTTACCATGACTTGCTGAAGTTGTAGCTGTGTGTTTTCCGTCTACTTCACTTTCTACCCTGCTCAACACAGTCTTAACCAGTTCCTCTCCTTCTTTTTTAATTCTTTCTTTTTCAGGCATGAACGCTGCCGTACGTGCCGTGGTTCGAATGGGCTTGTATGTGGGCGCAAAAGTTTATTTCATTCATGAGGTGAGACTCTCGTGTTCACTGTTTAGGCATTTCTACCACAGTTAATAAGTCATTGAGTTGGTGTTGTAGTTATGGAGCCTGTGCAGGAAAACATCAGTCTGCATTCTAACACCGGCACGATGATGCTGAACAAAGTCATTTTGATTTAGATCACAGTTATTATATGTATCAGACATAAACAGAACACTGCTTTCTGTTCTGTGTTGTGCTACATTCCTGCTAATGTAGACATAAAGTTCTCCTAAGTTCACTGCATCTCCTGCACATAAATATGCACCCAAACACTTCACTTGCTGAGCATCTACTTTTCAACAAGCCCTATAATATTACAGATGCACCTAAAATGCTTCGATAGATGCTAGCGAGGCAACTTTGCACAAAGAACCCGATCGTCTCCACTCAGTTGCTGCAGCACAGCACTGGACAGACAGCCGTGTGACCGGAAACGACTCTGGTAATAGAAAAATAAGACGCTCTAATGTCAGATTTACCCACGTGGACCCAACTGATTTTATCTACTTCTTAGTGAAGTTCCATCCATCCATCCATTATCTATACACCACTTAATCCTCACAGGGGTCACGAGGGGGTCACAGGGCTACACTTAGAGACAGACAACCAAGCACACTCACATTCACACCTACGGACAATTTAGAATCACCAGTTAACCTCAACATGTTTTTGGACTGTGGGAGGAAGCTGGAGAACCCGGAGAGAACCCACGCTGCATGGGGAGAGCATGCAGTATCCACTCAGAAAGATCCCGGGTGTCCTCACCGGGATGCGAACTGGCGACCTTCTAGCTGCGAGGCAACAGTGCTAACCACTGATCCACCTTACAGCCCCGATGTCAATATTAAAATCAAAATTAAAAAGTCATGATTGTGATTAATATTCAGTTAATCGTGCAGGCCTTCTAATACTCACAATCATTTGTTTTGAAATATATGATTGTATAATGTTAAGTCTTAACACTTCAAATGTGTAAATGCCAAAAAGTGTAAACACAGACGTATAAGAGGCCAAAGAATCTCAGACTGATTTGTGAAGACATTCATGCTGCCATTCCCTCTGCCTTTTCTTGCACGTTGACATCAGCCTGCATGTAGGAACAGAGGGATGTTTATTTTCCTGCAGCAGATGTCGGATGTGCTTTGGGAAGCGCTGCTTGTTCGTCCCGTGATCCCAGCACATCTGTGTATGTGTAGGTCCTGCTCTCACAGCGTGCTGTTACGTAACCGACTCGAGGCTTTAGATGACTCGTACGAACCTTCCCTCCCGCTCAGGTAGCGCGGTGCTGTGGGCGTACACCTGCACGCCTCTGCAGGTCACCACATCAGGATGGATAAACTTACCTGACTGTGGTTTTGCTTTAGGTGGAAATCTTTATGATGACCTGAGAGTCACTGAGTTCATTCCAGCTGTTAGCATAATGTTGTTCAGAGTGTTTGTTTGCTAAGCTCCAGCGTTTATTTACTAAGAGGCTTATGGTTCTTTTTATTTATTTTTTATCTATCAGGGATATCAGGGTATGGTGGACGGTGGGGAGAACATAAGGGAAGCCACATGGGAAAGTGTCTCCAGCATGCTACAAGTGGTGAGTAATTATCATGGGCAGCATTCCACACATCTAATGAAATTACTGCAGGGAGTTTAAATCAGTTCTCATCTGTGTACGAAACAGTTCTATTCTATTTCTAACGTTTTTAGCCCTCTGAATCCCAGAAGTTGTCATCAAGGCCATCTGTTAGAGCAAAGAAAGAGTTGTCCAGTTTTTTATCTTTGGTCCTTGAACTACTCATGTGTTACCTACAGTTCTGTCAAGAAAATGAACCAAATGTGGGATTAAAATCATGATATTTCAACAAATTCAAAAACAAAACATACTCTCATAGAGCTGGTTTGCACGATAGTATGAAGACATTTGTAGAGAATGTTAAATGTAAGTCGTAAAGTATCTGTAGCAGGTAAAGCGAACACTTTTTCCAGTGCTGGTAACACCTGTGAGCAACTTTTCTTTTTTTAAACCGTGTCATAGTGCTCAAAAGACATTTCTAGTTTCTCTCTACTTCTTCCATAGAGGTGCAGGACTTTATACTACACTGGAAAATGAGCCCACAGTGTGACAGGAGCAAAAAAAAAAACACCAAACTGCTTGGAGTTCAGAGGGTTAAACTGAAAAATATACTCAATAAAACAACAGACATCAAAGTCAGTTCTCGCTTGCAGACAGCAACGCGTAAAGAGGAAGCTGTAAGTCATGTGAAATAGAAGATAAAGATGTTTTGTGGTTTGAGATGTCTTCCCCTAACATCCCCACACTGAGTTCATCAGCAGTGTTTATCCTGTCAACGTATCCTCAAGCAAGACACTGAACTCCACACAACACCGAGTGCACAAAACTGTGCTGTAAAAGCCATGAAAGGAACTTCCGTTAACAAGAAAAGGAGAGCGATTTTAGCTCAAGACGCTTTAACATCTTTGTCTTATTGTCACCAGGGCGGGACTGTCATCGGCAGCGCCCGCTGCAAAGAGTTTCGCAGTCACGAGGGACGCCTGAAGGCGGCTCACAACCTGGTGCAGCGCGGCATCACCAACCTGTGCGTGATCGGTGGAGATGGCAGCCTGACTGGAGCCAACCTGTTCAGGGAGGAGTGGAGCGGGCTGCTGGGAGAGCTGGTGGAGCAAGGTAGTGGAGAAACATGAACCTCCGCTTGGCTTTGTTCTGATGGCGTTTTTTATAATTTAGGGTATAATCATTTTGGGCACCACTTAAAGTATTTTGTTTCCACACTGAGCAGCATTACTGTTGCCAGCATTAGTTAGTATTTGTGTGTGTAGGAGTCCTCAGATGTCTTCCATTAAAGAAAAGGTAAAATCCACAACAGTCACTCAGATAACCAGAAACTGAAAAAAGTAATAATAAATAAAAATTTGCGAAATTGTAATTTAGTGAAATAAGACATTGCTTTTGAATTGTGGTTGAAAATAATAATTAAAAAAACAAACAAAACTGTCAAATTAGAGCACTTTGCTGATGAGCAGTGGGCCAAAATACCTGTCAACAGGTGCAGAAGTCTGACTGAGAGTTACAGAAAACACTTGACTTCAGTGATTGGCTCAAAGGGTTGTTCAACTAAACATTAGTTTCCGGGTCCCATCATGCTTGTTTGCTTGTTGTGGGTTTTTTGTTTTGTTTTTCCAAATATTTCTGTTGAAGCACAATTCAAAAGCGACGTCATGATCCGACAGCCTGCCATCCGACATAAAAGAAGGTTTTTACATTTAGCGTCGGATCATCGAGTCACGACTGTATGTGAATAAAACACACAGTCTGTTATAAATACGGTGGTGTTGCTGTAGGTTTTCCCCTTAGCTCAGCAGCCTCCACTGTTGCCAGTACTACGATATTATGACAACAAGCCGTGAGAATCTGTGGAAGTGGACCGTAAAACACAGTACGTCAACCGTCAACCTCCCGATCCCATCAGGTGCAATTGAGGAAGACTCCGTCCAGAAGTACTCGGCCCTTCACATCGTGGGCATGGTCGGCTCCATCGATAACGACTTCTGTGGAACTGACATGACAATCGGCACCGACTCGGCTTTGCACAGAATCATCGAGGTGGTGGACGCAATTATGACGACTGCACAGAGGTGAGGCGGAGGATGGAGGAGGATCAGTAGCAGCTTATAGTCTTAAATAGGATGCTTACTGCTCTAACATGAACATCTGTGCTTTGTTTAAATGCCTACCACACTCAGTTTGTTAAATTTAAAGTCACGCAATCATGGAAAATGAATAGAAAGAAGCTGTGCTGTAATAAATTGTGCTTATGTTTCCTATAAGTCATAAATCTGAATAAGTTATCATCAACAATCATTTCAACTCCATTTATAATCATCTTTCAAAATGTTTTTGAGCACATTAGTCCTGTCCTGTATCACTAAAAACGCTGAGTCATACCTTCTCTTGTTATCTCTCAGCCACCAGAGGACGTTTGTATTGGAGGTCATGGGCAGACACTGTGGGTAAGACTGCATGAAACTTCGTAGCAGATCCGAAAGCATAATTCCTACGGCAGACACGGAGCTTTATTATGGCCTGTGTATAAACAAAGTGTTCTGTCTGCGTGTGTTATCTCAGCTACCTGGCCTTGGTGAGCGCCCTGGCTTGCGGGGCAGACTGGGTGTTAATCCCTGAAATGCCTCCGGAGGATGGCTGGGAGGAGAAGATGTGCCAGAAGCTATCGGCGGTAACACAATCAGATTTGTTTCTGCACTGACGCGTAGAATACCGGCGTCCGTGTGATGTTTTATGTAACTCGACAGCGTTGTTATTCTCCTGCATAACTTTTTTTTTCTTCTACAAGGAAATCCTGCCTTTTAATTAGCGAGAGAAGACTGATGTGAGGTGTTTTGTTTCTGCTTTGAAAACAATGTGATTCAGACCCGTTCCAGGGGCACAAGGCTGAACATAATCATAGTTGCAGAGGGAGCCATTGACAGGCACGGGAAGCCTATAACCTCTAGTTTTGTCAAGGATGTGAGTATTTGAGTGTGAAGAAAGGGGAAGCCAGAAGCATGGAGACCTGACTGATGGAGACCAGCCTACTGAGCCAGACGGCCACGGTATTCTGAGTATGCACGCGATGCCGATCTCTTTATTACAAAGTGTTGACAAGCAAAAACAAAAGGCCGGACGCCGCCGTAACGAGATCCAGCCCGTCAAGGAATCGGCTCCCAGGCTGCTGCCGCCATCGTCGGGGCCCCCGTGCTTCTGAAAGCCCACGTCACGGCCACGCTCTCAATTTTTCTGTCATGTTGTTTCTCCACCACGCCCCCTCCCTGTAGAACCGAGCAGGGATGAAAAGGCTGAATATCATAATTGTAGCCGAAGGGGCGATTGATCGTAGCAACAAAGCGATTACCACTGACTATATTAAGGATGTAAGTACAGAGCCTCTCGTGTCCAAGTGCAACACGTTCCAGTTTCGACTCCCTCCTGTATGACCTCTACTACTGTACTGCTGCCCTGGTGTGGCTTTGACTCTGTTGCTGTGTTTCTGGAATGCTCTATCAGGCACACTGGCTAGTTTGGTAAGACGGCTTTCACAATACTACTCCTTGCTGTAAGAACCCTCCTCACTAAACCTCACGCCCAGGCATTTGTCAGATCAAATGTCATGTACTTGTAGCTACTTCACACATAGTTTTTTTTAAAATATGTATATGTTTGGACACTTGCACTGTAAATCTGCTCATGGGGGGATGATCACAGTATGTCATGACTAACAGTTTTGTTTTTAATTTGTAAAGCATTTTATTTTCCTTTTACAATACCTGAATATTTGTGTTTTAATTTCTTGCCTGGGATCGTGTATGAGCTAGGGGCTCCCTGCTAACATGACTGAAAAATTAGAATGGCTTGCTTGTGCTTTGCTGTTTCCCCTTCTCTTCGGCTTTTATATTGTGTTGGTGTTTCGGTGTGTGTGTTCATTGATGTATGAATTTGTCATATACACTTATTGCACAATGTAGTTTTTTTGCAGACTTAATTTTTTAAAGTAAATTAGTACTTCTTCTTCTTATTATTAAGTACACTTAAATTTACAGTAGCAATTAGAAGAATACGATGCCACAATCTCCGCTAAACGCTGCGTCTTTTATTCTCCCAGCTCGTTGTTAAATGCTTGGGTTTCGACACACGAGTCACAATCTTGGGGCACGTGCAGAGAGGAGGGACCCCGTCTGCCTTCGACCGCATCCTGGTAAGTGTTTTGATAGTTGTTGAACTGCTTTATCAGGCAAAAGCAGCATCTCATATCTCAGGATTTTTTACTTTACTGTGTC
This sequence comes from Stegastes partitus, assembly GCF_000690725.1. Taxonomy (NCBI): domain Eukaryota; kingdom Metazoa; phylum Chordata; class Actinopteri; family Pomacentridae; genus Stegastes; species Stegastes partitus. The sequence continues at coordinate 85,737 of NW_007577792.1, forward strand.
AGAATAGTGGCCTACATTCACCTTCTGAACCTCAAGGCGCTGGTTAATTCTTAACTGCACTATAAAATCCTGCACCTCTATGCAAACAGCACAGCCGTGGCTACAAGGACAGAGAACTCCAACATGTCTTTTGTGCCGTGTAACATGTCATAAACAGCGGTAGGACTTGACAAGTCTAGGCTTCTTTCTATCCCTTTTCGAAAGAGTCAAATGTGTATTATATTGAAATTGGCTTTTTATTTTTTATTTTCCATTTGTTTCATCTATTTTTAAGCGTTTATTCGTTTGAAATAAAAATTAAAAAATAAATAAAGAATATAAATCATCATGTTGTTCATTATTCATTTTACAAAAAATTAAAAACAAACAAAAAACTAAAATCAACATGTACAACATTTTCCATTGTTCACTGTTGTCAATGCTGGACACAATAGTGGTTTTATATGCTGTAGATATTCTGCTATTTACATTTTTGTCTTGTTTCTGTACTCATCTCGTTATATGCGCTGCATAAACACAGTTCAGTTCAGCCAAAAACGAAGCCCTGAATGTTTGTCACATGACTGTTGGTCAAAGGTTGATTCACTAACGGCTTCCTTGTTGTCTGGAGGAGTCCAGAATTTGTTGTTTCTTGCAGATCTGGTGCAAACAGTTTTGTTTTGGCAAATTTTAAACAAGGCAGAATAGAATACATTTATTAGATTACATATCACCATTTTAAGATCACATCAGACCATTCTTGATGTTTTTACAGTTTGTGACTCAGACAAATGGTGATTTTTTGGCTTTTTTTTTTAATTTTATTTTTTTTATAGATGACATCTTTTAAACCTACCAGCAGGTTTTGTGGTTCAGAGGTTTTTTTTGCATTTTATCTGATCAAAATGAGAAAATAGTAATTAGTTGCAGGCCTAATATAAAATTGATTATGCACTGAATTTAGAAGCTATAACGTTGTCAGACATGATTTAATTTACTTTCTTAGCCTGTAATTGACAGGCTCGCCGTTCCATTCAATGCAGCACTCTTGTAAAAAATGCTAAATGTTTACACATCTAAGCTAATGTGCCTGAGTTAGATTTGTTACCATTCCAGTTGCCCGGAGCATTTCCTGTTTAGACCTGTGTGTGCGCCTGAGGAGAAAAGGCCTCCAGGTTTTAGGTTAAGCACATTAACAGATTTGTGGCTCAGCACGTGAAGGACATGTTCGCCACAAACCAAGTAAACACTGAAGCAGAAAAAAAGGTGGATTAAAGGGATAAATTTCCCGCAATTTCAGATTCAAAGTTGGAAAAAAAAGAAACTATGAGTGCGCTGGATAAACAAAGTGATAATGACGCAGCCTTCCCTCCCCGTGTGCGTGTGCAGGCCAGTCGTATGGGCGTGGAGGCCGTTCTGGCTCTCCTGGAGACCACAGCCAACACTCCGGCCTGTGTGGTCTCTCTGTGCGGGAACCAATCGGTGCGCCTGCCTCTGATGGAGTGTGTACAGATGGTAAGTGCTGCACTGTGCTGGAAGCAGTCCAACACAACCACACAGTCAACACACACATTCACGTTATTTACAGAAGTACAGAAGCAGACAGAGTCAACGGGGACGAGGTGCTGAAATAACGATGTCAAAACAGCACAGATCGGGTTTGGAGTGGCACTGATGCTCACTGGAGAGTTGTGTTTTTCGTCTGGTTAATGATTATCTGAAGCATTCTTCGGCGTTGGCGATGACTGCCAGTATGATGATGTAAGAGAACACATCTCCATAGAAACACACAAAGCCGCTTTGTAGTTGTGCTCACCAGCCGTGTTTGGATCCCGACAGGAAAAGATCTCGCTGCTGCTGTCTGATATTTTGAAGGCATGCAGTTCTATCGCAGGTCAAACCAAGGTTACATGAACAGATGATGACATGTTTACTCCTGTATTGTTCTCTCTCTCTCTACACTCGAAGGCAGTCAGTCCTACATGCAGCCATTGTTACACCAATAACAGACACTTCAAAGATGGTGGATATTTAATCAGAACTGACATGCATTGCTTTGCATTGGTTTTGTACGTACAGGAAGTGTATGAATAGTGAATTCAAACAGTAAATCACTGTTTTCCTGCAGACTCAAGAAGTTCAGAAGGCCATGGACCAGAAACGCTTTGAGGAGGCTGTGAAGCTTCGGGGCAGGTATGACTGATGGACGCTTCCTTGAAGATCAAGACATGAAAATCAGTTTGATGTCGCTCTCTGTAGACGGTTGTATTCGGTAAAGTGCATCACTGTGCTGTTTGAGAGCATCACGACTCTGTTGTTTCAAGTTTCAAATAATCCATTTTTTTCTTGTTTTTAACTCTAATGTTTTATTTTACTCTGAACATGTGCAATACATGTGTTTGAACAGATCAACTAACCGTCCTCGGTTTTGTTGCAGGAGCTTTGAAAACAACCTGAGGACATACAAACTGTTGGCTCATCGTAAACCAGAATCTGAACTGCCAACTGTAAGTCTTCTCCTTGACAGTGACACACTTGTCAGCTGTGTTTGCTCTCTTTGAACGCACCCAAAAAAAAAAAAATAGGAGTTGTTTTTTTTTTTTGCACACAGATGGTGGCAGCTCCCTGCACAACCTGCCTGGAGAGCAGGTTGTATCTGGAGAGTTGAATCAGCCTCCTCCACCCGCTGCACAACTTCAGTGTGTTTTTGAGCTGGAAACTAAATGATAGACGGTGATGGAACACATCAATGCGGGTGTTAATTAACAGCATGTCACGAGTTAAAAATAGCTCAACATGAAATCTGCTGTTTTAAATGTAAACCTCATGCTAACATAGAGTCGTGGGACTTTCCTATGTCATGAAATTTATAGAAAACAGAACTTTAATACCCAATCAGAGGTGGCTTCTTTCCCTCTCAGTGATGCTTTAAATGTAAATGTAGCTGAACTGGCTTTAACATAGTTTGTCAGATAGTGCTGCATTTAGAAAAGCAGGATTTTAGTTGTGCAGAGCAGCAACTTGTAAATGACTCACTGCTGGCTAACATGTAGCTTCAATGCTTCTCAGTTGCTGTTTCATCGCTCCATTGTCTGACAGATAAATATGTAAAAGAGAAACGCTTAATTGGGAATTCTGCTGTATTAAAGTGGAGTATATGTGAGCCTAGAAAGCAGGAGAGACACAAACAGATGGGACAAAAAGTGAGCTGACCTTAGGTTGCACTGGGTTTTTACGAAAGCTTCAGCTTCAGGGGCTACTGGAGCTGCACTGAGGCTCCAACTGATATGGCTCGGGACCGCCGTGGTTCTGTACCACAACAATGTCTGATCCTGTGTCGCTCTCCTGTGACTGAGCAACCTGCCTCCTCACACTCTGAGCCCTTTGCACACTTTAACGTTTTTCAGATTAATGCAGTGGGTGGAGTTACACTTAATTTTTCATAACTGAGGTTCTGCCTACCAGTAATGACTCAGCTGGAGCTGTCGTGATGCACGGCGCTGCTGCTGTTTTCAGAGATAACCTTGGCAAAACAAAGCTCCCTTACTGAGTAAAGATCTTCTGTTTTTTTTCTTGTTTGGCAGAACTGTAATGTGGGTATTTCTCTGTACACAGGTGTATTACAGCATGCTAGTCGTGTTGGCATTCATCACTCACACGGTTGTCTCCTGCTGTTCATTTAATATTTTAAAATAGCAGTGAACTGTTTTCCCCTGCTTCCTGTGTTGCCCTTATTTGCTGTGAAGCCTATAATTGTAGCCAGTGTAGGCTTCATGTGGGGCCCAGGTGACTCGCTGTCGGTCTGCTGAGCAGTGATATCAGACGACACCTGGCTCCCCTGCAGAGGGATGACTTGTTCAACCCTGGCAGGAGCTGCTGCAGCCTGCTGCTGCGACTCCAGAGGAGGCAGCTCTGACTGAAGATCAGTGAAGTGTACAGGCAGCACGGCAGACTGCGTGCTGTGAAGCTCGCCTCGGGGTTTGGCTCCCCCTGTATCTATGATAATGACCACTGTACGCCCAGCATGCAGCTGAGAGTGCACCAGAAAGCATTTATTGATTCCCTCTGTAGAGTGTAATCAGCTGTCCTCCAACACACACTCTGCTATATTGTAGGATTAGTTAAGCTGCATTTGCAATGATTAAACTGTCACATTTAATGTCAGACCTGCCCGTGATGTAAATGCAACCTGTTGCTGTGCGTTTTATGCCTTCAGAGCAACTTCAACGTGGCTGTATTGAATGTCGGCGCCCCTGCAGCGGGCATGAATGCCGCCGTCCGTTCGGCTGTCAGGGTGGGCATCTCTGAGGGGCACAAGATGTTTGCTGTCAGCGACGGCTTTGAGGGATTCTACAAAGGACAGGTGAGTTTGTACATCACTGGCACACATTACACATCATTAGAATCTACCAGAGGAGGCTTCAAATGAAAGAGACTGTCATTTACATTTGTTCATGATTTACCCTAACAACCTAATTATAACGCTCTGCTTAGATTTTTTTCATCAATACCTCAGAGAGAATTGGCTTAGCCTGATGGGAGTCCGGCAGTGCACAATCACTGTTTGCTTCCTGACTAAAGAGCGATCAGGGAAGCCCCGGGGATAATCTGTCCAGATTAATGTAAACCAATTTCTCACACTGACTCTTCCTCCCCTGCCCTGCTCGGACAAAGCCGATGCAGAACCACAGCAAACCAACAGAGGGCGCCGAGTGTGATCACAAATGTCCTGAGACAGACTGTTGGAACGATAAGTCTCACCCTAATGGGAAAATATAGGGAGTTTTGAATGGAAGGGAGAAGCAGACAGCGCCCGTGTGAGCTTTATGTGGAAACCTGTGCTCAACTGTAATCTGAGACTGGGCTGTTTCTTTTATCCATAACTGGCAGAACTGGTTTCCCACTCCTCTCTCCTATCCTCTCCCGTCCTCCTCCCACTGAAAAACCTTAAATCACCTCCGTCGACGGTTGGCTCCTTCCAAAGAACAGCACTTAACGAACAAACCGAACGTTTATCTTCATCAAAACGTCTCCGATATCGCTGGTTAGTTAAACATCCTGCGCAAGTTCTGGCCGGCTGAAATCAAATTGTGCCAACTGACCCTAAGAAGATTAAACCACAGGGAGTAATGGATTTCTATAATTCAGTGCTCGGGGACTCTCTGCTCCGCACCTCTCTGTGTTTCCACCGGAGCAGTTATTCCACTGTATGAAAGAGTCTTTCCTGCAAATTAACTCTGCTCTTCACAAGCCCTGCGCTGAGACCCCAGAAGGATGTGTCGGGAAATACACAACTGAAGCTAACGCACGAGGAGTGCATTTAACAGCAACACAAACACTATTTTAGATGTAGGGTTTAAACATTTGGATGAGGAAAGCAAATAAAGACAAAACTGGTGATTGTCAGGTTTTAAATACTAATAAAACAACACAGGACAGAGTGTTTCATAACACATCAGATCATTTATGTGTCGCTGTTGTCTTTCCTTTAGATTAAGGAGATTAAATGGGCTGATGTCGGAGGATGGACGGGGCAGGGCGGCTCTCTGTTGGGAACCAAAAGGTAAAGACCGACAGCTGTTGAGCTTTAAAGCTGGAGTCCATAAAGTTTTTTGTAATGATAATGATGAAGTTATGACTTTGAGGGTTGAAGCCTACAGTTGTGCTGCAGACTCCACATACATAGAGAGTATTGTTGTACTTATGTTGAACTTATTCATGACATTGCAAGACGCAGAGCCAGTTTAGTATAACAAACATCGAGCACAGCAGTAGTTTCAACACTGAAGAGATTAACAGACGTATGACAGACCACAGCTTTCTATTCATGAACCAGAAACAGACGAGGACGATAAGAAGCAACAACCATCGATGAGAAATTCATTAGCGCTGTGAGGAGAAGCGGTGGAGAGCAGAGCAGAGGTGTTGGTGACCGACTGATGTTTGATAACGTTAGCTGAGGGTGTAACATGAGCAGTGTTGGCTGTTTAATACATGCAGGAGTATTGATCCAGGCTGTTTCAGAATCTAATGCAGTTGTTGTCAGTCACATCTCACTTCCTAGAACTTAAACACTATGTTTTATGACACATGAGCGAGAAAGAGAGAGGTGAGTAATTTAGAAGTCTGCAAACTTAAACAAAGACACAGATAGAGCACAGTTAGTGTTTTTGGTGAACTGAATCTTGGACAGATGTGTGTGTGCCGCCAGTGGAATCGACTGTGTGTACTGAAGAAACCGAACCAGCTGTCAGTCTCACATGTTCTTGCTTATACATCACATTCAGAGCTCCATCATAACTCTAGGAAAATAATACTCTGGTCTAAAACGAGCTCTGCACAGTGAAGTCCCGTCTCTCCACCTGCACTAAACTGGCCGAGACATGAAAGCAGCTCCGTATTTAGAAAGTGTGAAGTCCTAACAGGCTGCAGTTTGTACAACATGCACAAACACAATAATTCAACATGATGAAAAATTGTGAAATGCAAAGTAATAAGACCAGCTCTCTAAATCCCAGCCCCTCAGACTCACTAGAGATGAATTCTTTATGTAATACGACCTGTGACTTTGTTTAAGGCCTGCTTTTCCATCCAAATGTCTGCTTTTATGTCTCATAAAACATAAAACCATGCATTCTTTTTGAGAAACGAATTCACATCGATGCACTTCAGTGAATATTTTAATCATTTTGTCCATGTTTTCTTCTTCAGAACACTTCCTGCAAAGCATGTTGACAAAATCGCCGAGCAGATGCGAATGCACAATATAAACGCACTGCTGGTTATTGGTGGATTCGAGGTACGTTTACGTCTTCTGTCTCTGTTAGTTTATTAGATTGTTAATGATGCTGCTACTAAGTACTTCTCATCTTTGATTTAATCTACAATCTAATAAGCTCTTGAGTGATGAATATTAGTGACTGTAGCCACACTGTTATGACTCATTGCAACATGTGCAGCTGTATGTTACAGTAAACGATGTGATGTTGATCTTACCCGTCATTCTTATCCCATTTGATATCAGCACATCGCCATATGGTCCCATGTGTAGTCCTGTACATAACCATGCTTGACTCATTGCTCTGCCTGTAATGAGATTAACTGCAATTTAAAGTTGCTGCCTTTAATGTAAATATATGGAGGAATAATGATTAATTTATCTGAATAACTGAAAAGTCAACTAACACCATAAATAATTTGATTGGAAACAGAGACCACCTGCTTTTCTCCAGCCATTTCACGCACTCCCGTTTAGATGCTCACCAGCTTTAAATCTGTGACGTATGCAAGTAAATTCTGTGTATGTACAGTATGTTTCTGAGGATGTGTGTGGAGTGGTACCTGTCTGTTTCGCTGCTGTCCGTTGTGATAGGCCTGGCTCCTCCCCCTTGGCACCCTCCACTTATGTCTTTCCCCTTCCTTTGTGGCAAGTAGCACCTCACCACCAAACCAACCTGCCAACCCCCCTCCCTCCCTCCCTCCTCCCTCCCTACCCCCCTGCAGACACTAAAGCCCTTGGCTCTGCCCTGCAGGCCTTCCTGTCACTGCTGGAATTGTTAACGGCTCGCGGGAAATATGACGAGTTCTGTGTGCCCATGGTCATGGTCCCAGCCACTGTCTCCAACAATGTGCCGGGCTCAGACCTCAGCATTGGCGCTGACACGGCTCTGAACGCCATCACTACTGTAAGTGATGGGGCCCGGCGACGAGAGTAGACCAACTCAGCGACACGCAGACACGAAACCCACAAACATGCTCACACAGAACGCCAGCCACGAAGGGAGACACCGCTCACTCAAGTCTTTTTTACCAGTCGCTGTATGTTTTTTATCAGGGATTATTCAGACGAAATTCTCATTACGATGGCATCTGTCAGCCACATCTGGCCTTAAGCTCCTCCAAAAGCATTAGAAACTCACATCCGTGCTTGTGAGGCATGACTGGTAAAGGTAAACGCAAGCCGCAGAGTAGCGTCCCTCCCTTCCCTTCAGGTAAGTAAGCGAGCGACAACATGGAGGCATGCTGTGAGGTGCACAAGCGTCGTGACCGCCATGTTTGCTCTGCCTGCCCTTCTCCCCGACTGTGTGTTTGTGTGTGTGTTCTCCCACCTCATTCAAGATGAGTGGTTAACAGCATGCAGGTCTGGATGTAGTCGAGGTAATTCACACGTAGCGTACGTCTACTAGAAACACGCACCGGTTTTGAATCGTCTTGACATTCTTTGTGCCAAGATTATGTTCAAAACGACAACTTGTAGTGTTTTCTGTAAAGCACAACATGAACTTAATATAAAAACAAAGAAACTACATCAGTATTAAGGATAACATCTCTGAGCCTGATCTTAGCTCGACCATCATCTTCCTCATTCCCTCCTGGTGTGTGTGTGTTGACTTGATCAGTGCTGCTTGTCCTGCCTGCAGTGTCACTGCATCGAATTGCTGAGGCTAGCAAACACACAGATCTGTCTCTGTCCCATCTCTTCCTTTCTCTTCCTACGTCTTTCCTCTAGTTCTTCTCTCTGTACCTTCTACAATTTGTGTCCCCCCCTAATTTTCTCTGTCAATTCTCCTCTTCGCTGTCTTTTTTCCAAACAATCTCTTCACATCCTCCCATCCTTTCTGCCAAAGGGAAGCCACAGCCGCTATCACACGGAAAGAGCCGGAATGGCAGGATACGCTCTCGCAAACTGAGAGAGAGAGGGGGAGATTCACCTCTCTCCTCTCTCTCAGCGGCACGGCCCTCTGAGTCGGCTCTAATGCGTTTTTCATATACTGCCGCTTCAGGCCTTTGAGAGTCTGCTGCAGCTGTTTGACGCTCGTGCTACCTATGAGGAGTTTTGCATCCCGATGTGTATGCTGCCTGCCACCATAAGTAACAATGTACCCGGCACCGATCTAAGTATCGGGGCAGACACGGCCCTCAATGCCATCGTGGAGGTAAGGCAGTCGAACCGCCGCCGGCACAGCTTTGAGCGCTTTGTTCAAGATGCTTGTGCAGAGAGGATGAAAATGACACATGATGTAAATAAATATGAGTGGAGGTTGTGGTCCAGTGCTAATACTGAACAACTATCAGGTTACAAAAGCAGATGAAGTGTTTTCTAGAGCTCTGTTATCAACTTACAACATTCAGCTGTGATCTGATATTTAACTGGTTATTAGCTCTGGACTGTCAGAACATTTCACCTCCAGTAGAAACCAGCTCTAAGAATAAATTCACTCTTACATTTGAATTATAAATGAATTCTCCCGTGTGATGTGCTCTCTCATCCTTCGCAGGACTCCAGTCTTGTCTGGTGAAAAGCTGCATTTTAGCTCGAATTTGTGAAATCTTTAAATGACTGTTGTGCATCTTGCTCAGTCAGCATGCTGTTGATTTTCTATGTGGAATGTCTGATAGACCTCTAATCCTCACAGTCTTTGCTGGTTTGATTTTTAAACACTTTGATGTTATTAAACAAGAGCTCTGACACACACACACACACACAGTTTAATCATTGAGCTCGTGTTGATTCTATACTGACTTGCTGAGCTCGTGTACATGTGCCAGACCTGCGATCGCATCAAGCAGTCGGCCAGCGGCACCAAGAGACGCGTCTTCATCATCGAGACTATGGGAGGCTACTGTGGCTACCTGGCCAGCGTGGGGGGTCTGGCCGCCGGAGCCGACGCCGCGTACATCTACGAGGAGTCGTTCGACATCAGAGATCTGCAGGTAACGCGCTGCTCCACACATTCAAGTCTACGAGCAGTAGAAACTTCTTCTCTTTTGGCACATTTTCAGTTCCTCTCCTCACTTCCTCTCCTTGCGTCTTTCGGCAGAGATGTAAGTAGACGAGGCGACGAGGAGACACGAGTCAGAGACAAAGAATTAACCTTCTGAACCCCGAGCAGTTTCTGGGTGCTTCCTGCTTTTGTCACATTTTTGCTGACTGTGGGTTCATTTGTCTCTGAGATATAACGTCCTCTATGGAAACAGAACAACCACGGCTAGAAGTCAAAAATGTCTTCTGTGCAGCATAAATCTTATGTTGATTTTATGACTGCTATAGAAACAATCTTAACTTACATTCTTACTTTATGGTGTCACACTTATAATGCCTTAAATCATTTAAAAAAGTAAACCAAAGTTGAATTTTCATTGATAACAAGCTAGAATAAACATGTACATGATTTGTACGAGTGCCCACAGGTGTTACCATGACTGATACGAACTGTAGATATTTTACTGTATATTACCGTAACGTTTGGACTATAAGCCACTGTTTTGTTCACACGCTTTGACCACTGCGGCTTAAACAATGATGCAGCTAGTTTATGGATTTAGACGAAAGTCACATTGAGAGCGACAACGACATAGAGACTGAGGAAGTTTGTGACGAAGTAATTCTGAGGCTGTTCAACTCCGACACTGAAGACTTTAGTGGTTTTAATGCAGGAGGAAGATGAAGATAGCGATCAATGACTTTTCCTGGTAGGCTGCTGTATTTTTTATTTTCTTAACCAGCCGTGTTACAGGCACTGTTCAGAAAAAAGCATTTACGTATTTGTGTATGTTACCGGTACGTATTTAATTAAAAGTTTAAGGAATCTTTCTGTGTAAATATCTCACGTTACAACGTGGACACCTGCAGCTTATAGACAAGTTCGGCCTGTATATGTACAAAACTTATTTTCTTTTTAGAATTAGTGAGTGCGGATTATATTCAGGTGCCTCAATAGTCTGGAAATTACGGTAATTTGTTTCCATACTTCATAAATAATGACGGAATTTCGATGAAATATCAAAATTTTAAGCCCAGATTCAGTCTGACACGAGTACGATACAAATAAAAAGTGAATTAACTGATAAATATATTTTACACTCGTTCCTCAGTCCTGCTCCCGACATCCTTTGGTACTGAAAAGAAACAGAATTCACCTGTGCAGCCTCACCTATAGCTCCTTTAACGTCTCTCCTCAAATGCATTTTAAAAACACGTTTCAAGAGTGATTCTGGGTCACAGGCAGGAAGGACAGAGGACACAGGAGGCTCACAACAAAGAAAAGAGCCTCAAGTTTCAGGTTCACTTCCTATCAGGCCGTCTCTCGTTTCCTCCACCAGAGGGCATTCAGGCTTTGTTGTGGGACGGCCGTCACAGTGCCACCTACTGGCTCTTGTTACTCACAGCACACACTGTTACTTTCCACAGGCCAATGTTGAACATCTGACAGAGAAGATGAAGACCAGCATTCAAAGAGGACTGGTCCTCAGGTAAGAACATGACATTTTAAGGCCATAATATAACGTGCAAAAAAAAAGTGAAAGGTCAGTCCTCTGCTATAGACAGATTTAGTTTTTCCAGCCCTCAGTATGTGGCTTTAAGCTGCTTGTATAGCAAACAGAGCTTGTGGTGATGTCAACAGTTTAACAGCTGACATTTTGCAGCGCTGCTCTCACTCACCATGTCGGCACAACATAACCCGAAATCTGAAGAAATGCCCAAAGTGTGCCTCTGGTAACGTTTTGCTTCACTCTGTGTGTGTGTGAAGGAACGAGAACTGCAATGACAACTACACAACAGACTTCATCTACCAGCTGTACTCTGAAGAAGGGAGGGGAGTGTTTGACTGCAGGAAGAATGTGCTGGGACACATGCAGCAGGTCGGCCGCCTTTTTTTTTTCATTTTATAAATCATTACAGCTCCTGCAGACTGAGGACGATCGAACAAACTGTTTCCCATATTTGTGTCATGAATATGCATATCCCCAGTTCACACGCGCGGCCTTTGTTGTATTTTGGTTTTGTGTGTCTTGAGATTAGCGCAGATCAAACTGGAACAAACAAAACTTTTAACGCTCTCTGAGGATGAATCGGTTTGCATCAAATAACGGCATTCAGAAAGCTAAAACTCCAAATTCTTTTAAAGATAGCCGACCAAATGTTAATATGAATAAATCAGGACGGAAGGGAAAAGTGAAGCCTGTTTATTCCTCTGACAGGGAGGAGCGCCGTCTCCGTTCGACCGCAACTTCGGGACCAAGATCTCCGCCAAGGCGATGCAGTGGATCACCAAAAAGCTGTCGGAGACGTTCAGACAAGGTACGGTTCCCCTCCTGCGTGATTAGCGAGCTGACCCCGTGCTAGTGGATCCTCCCTCCCCGCAGAGGCGTGGCCGTTGTGAAGCAGATCCGTCATGGAGTCACTGAGTCTGGCATTCTGATGTGTTTTGTTCCTCACCAAAGGAAATGAATTATTGATCATTTACGCCCATCAATTTAACAGTTTAATGAGAAATTTACCTGACTATATATTCTCATTTGATGAATAACAGCTGTGAATGATATATGATATTTTTTTTTGCCTTCAAACCAAACTGCATGACTCAAATTAAAGTAAAAACTCCTCTTTGTTTTTTCTTATGTCTATTTCCCTTACACATGGATGTCATAAGACGAAGGTAAATCTTTATTTTTTCATGCTGGCTCCATGACCATCTACATCTTGTATATTTAGCTCCATGTCCCCGTGTGTCGTTGTCACCATTGTGCTGTAGTTTATAAAGGCGCACAAGCCTGTCCAAGCATATGTGGGATACAGATACGATGCTTTATCAGCAGCCGCCATGCCAGCCTATTTCCAGTTCATCTCAAATCGATTATCTGGAAATGTACAAGCATGAGCTGTAGTAATAAAGTGCACATTTCTTCTTCCTGCTTTGCCCCACATTTTCTTGTGCACCTCATGTTGTTTCAGTTGCTTTTTTTTTTTTTTTATTAGTTTCTGTACCATCACCTCTTTGTATTTTGTTCTCTGTAGTCCTCTTATAGTTCCATACTGTCCACCAGCTAGTAAACAGAGCCGCCATCACCCTGTTCACACACACACTGTTGTTTCTGTGCTGGAGTTTTGTGCTTCCTCCTCTGAACGCTGTGATGTTTCTGTGCAGGCCGAGTGTTTGCGAACAGCGAGGACACCTGCTGTCTGCTGGGGATGCGCCGCAGGGCTCTGGTCTTCCAGCCTGTTGTGCAGCTCAAGGGGGAGACTGACTTTGTGTACGTATCGCACTGGTTGAACTGACAGCCACGTACAGACTGTGTAAAGGTGGACTTGAGTAGGTTTTTGATTTGTATGTGCATGTAAACGTCACATCCCAGTTTCAGAAACCCGGATAAGCCCTTATTCTGGTTTTGTTAAG
>NW_007577792.1:100094-109081 GCF_000690725.1 Stegastes partitus
GCCTATATACACCAAAGTGGCCTCATTGTCAACATCCATCCTGTGGAGCGCCACAGAGGGCCGGAGCCTGTCACAGTCAGAATTAACAGTCAGATTAATTAAAGACCAACAGTTAGAGGAATGTCAGATTAAATTGCCGGTTTGTGTAAAAAAAAAAATAAAAAATCAAGGCCACCTGCACCAGCAGCAGCACACACCACCTCTGATACTGGTATTAACCACGTGTACGGGGAGACGGAGAACCAGGTTTTTCTGTGATCTAAACTGGAATAAGCCTCATGGTTACACAGGGATCACAGCTTAGCCTTTGAGAACTGTTGAATAATGTTGGCTGTGACCCAAAGCTTGAGAAAGCCCGCAGCACAATCTGACACACTGTAGAGTTGTATTATGGGAAATGTAGGTTCCATTAGTTTTGGAGCTTGACCTTTGACCCATAAGTAATCCGTCTCTTGTGAGTCGCTGCTTTAGTGTCAATGCAAAACCCCTGAACGTGCCGAGGACTGCAAGCAGGAGCCACAAAGTGTACAAGCAGCACAGATTTTATACAATGAATTGATTTAGAGTTGGGAGATTTATATCAATGAGTAGAATGATCTTATCCCTGAAAATGCTAGATGTTAGCAGGAGAAGTGAACACAAGAACAGAGAGATTCCTTCGTATTTAGTTTACAAAACCACACAACCACAGCGCTGAGGTTTCTCTCCTTCTGTCTGCAGTCACAGGATCCCCCAGGAGCAGTGGTGGCTGAAGCTGCGTCCTCTCATGAAGATCTTGGCCAAGTACAAGACGAGCTACGACGTCTCCGACTCCGGGCAGCTGGAGCACGTCCTACGCACCCGGCCCAAAGAGTCGGACGCTTCGGTGGCCATGTGAAGGCCGGCGCGGCGGCCCGCCGAGCCCAGTCTGTGTGGACGACCCAACGCGTGTGAGGCGCCGCTCCATGTGTCGTTAAAGAGCCCCAGTAACAACGTGAACCGCCGCCTCTGGTCGGCCACCTGCTGTGTTCATTTCCTCGTCTTTGTCGTTTCCTTTAGTGTTGCTCCTCTGTTTTGTCGCGACATCACGACTCATGAACTGTAAGCTAGCCTCCGCGGTACTACTACTCTCACATGCACACACATGCTCTTGCACACACACACACATGCACGCACGCACACACACACACACACACAGCTGTCCTGCCATGCATCTGTGTGTCCTTGTCGCCCTGGATGTTTAGTGTCACTGTTTTTAAAATGCACTTTCTCTGTCTCCAGTCGCTTAGACAGGCTCTGATTGCAGAGCGGCACGAGGACAGAATAGACACTGACGTAAAAACCCAGTGTGTGTGTGTACATCCGCCTAGGACGAGTGTGAGGTTCAGCATATTTATGTGAGACTGATTCAGTACAGTTCTGCTGCTGCTGTGCTTTACACTGAAACTAATATTTATCTTTTTAACATTGTTTATTTTGCTTGTAAACATGGATATATATTATTAATTGTAGGCACTGCTGTACCGAGTAGCTGTCTGTCATGTTGCACCAACGAGTTAGACGTGTACGAGACTAATGTTTCCCACAGAATAAAGCCAGACTTGAGAAGTGTACCCTGTCGAGTATTAATTACAGGTTTAACCCCTTCACAGCCACTTCCCTTCTTTCTCTGACAGTGTCGTGATGATGTATATATTCTTCCAGCTCTTTATTTAGGATGTGTAACTTGAGGTATATGTTCAAATCCATATTTTATGGTTGCACCTTTCCATTTGTGAGGTCTTCATCAACTGATAAAAAACTGAATCTTTACCAACATTTTGAATACATGTTTGCAGAAACTGACCCACCAGCAGGTTGATGGACAAATGCAGTCATTCAACGTGTCGCTGGGCAGAGTTGCAAAGTCTCATCTTTTCTAATGACTGCAAAGACAAACAGATAAACGCAAAAGACACAGAATCAGGCTACAAAGAGATGCAAAAAAAAACTACAAGAAGCAGTTACAGACGTGCAAAATACCCTCAAAGACACTCACATCCTCTACAAAAATAACTAAAAACACACAAACTCGCAAGAAAGAGAAAAAAAAATACTACAAAGCGACAACAGAGATGTAAACTCACCACTAAGAGAAAAAGAAATGCAAAAATGACCGAAAAGAGACACAAACGACTCACAGAAAGATGTAAAATGACCGCAAAGTTAAACAAGGTGACACAAACCAACGACAAAGTGGCAACAAATCAAATATTTAGGGACACTTAAACCTTAAACCGAGGGGGGGAAAAAAAGAAAAGAAAAATTGCAAAATGGAAATTTGAGGAAGATAGAAAACAATCATAATGAGATGCAAAAAAAATGCCCAGAGACAAAACGACTGCAAAGACTGCTGCATCGATTGTTGTCATTTTGTGTTTCTGTTTTCAGTCTGGGCGTCTTCCTCTTATGATGGAGGGTCCTTTGGTTTGTCTGTGCCCATAAACCTGCTGTCTCGTACTCAGAGGCACAAATAAAAATACTGCTTAAGTGTAGATAGTTCTAAATAATACGAAGACATCTGATTTGGCAGAAGCAACTCGTGACTGAATCTGTCCTGCAAAATCGGCTTCAGACCATCTCCGACTGTTGGTTCCATCGTGCTGGAGGCTGAAGGACGAATCGTTCGCTGCGCTTTTCATCTCCTCGAAATCCAAATACGTCAGACGCAGGCAAATATAATGTCTGATATTTGTGGAACGAACTCTGTGACACCGCCGTGAACACAAAAGTCTGCACCAGCAGCCCGTCGCTGGAGGCCAGCAGATGGCGGCAGAACACCGTGGCGTCGGCGTGGCGCGCCGGTTCATCGGGTCCACTCTGACACGGATTCCCTCCATCAGTTGCTGTCCACTTCTTCACAATTTCAGCGTACGGTGGCTTATTACTAAAGTAGATTAACTGTGTGAGGCCTCGTGCCAGCGTGCATGTGTATGTGTGCAGCCGTAATTAGGAATTAATCTTATCATTTGAAAGAAAATTTCAATTTCCCATGGGTGTATTAATTGTGTATACATGTAATTGGGCTTCTCTTTCCTGCCTAAATGGACCTTTTTTCCCCCCTGTCTTAACTGCGAGTAATTACACACATATATGGCCGGGCCGAGGCCATCGCTTAGCGACAGCGAAGTGACGTGAAATGTAATTTGAAGGAAAAGCTACCTGAATCACCTTTACTCCCCACAGACCCTCCTAGAATAATTATCGTCCTTAACTTAAACCGGCGTGCTCCATTCAGGTTGGCGCCCACGCCGCCGCACAAAGACGAGCCCGGCTTCTCTTCACTATAATTTCCTGGGACCCCGATGGGCGCACGGTTCACTGTGGAGGCATTTTCATGTTGCTGGCTACTTCTTCTCTAAGCATGAAATTAGAAAATCCAATAATTTGGGTTGATTTAGGAATGCAAGGGGAGACCGGGGGGTCATATGCACATAGGTAATCAATACTAATTACCATTTCATTTCTCCCCCTACTTTCTTCTCTTCTACAATCACACGCGAATCCGATCTCACTGGACTGATTAAAGGTTGCAAATGAAGGGTCCTCACTCCCTGATTCTCATCAAAGGCCAACCACACGCTCAGTAACTTTGTCTTCATTTAATTCTACGTTGTCTTCAGACAAGGCCCCAATTATAAGCTTGCAGTGAATCTCCAAAATAGCTCGCGTACATTGACCTTTTTAGATTAAAAGCTGCGTTCTCTATCTCTGGCGGAGTCCCTCCTACTCTCCAATTTCGCTGCTAATGAACCGCGGTGGTTGGGATTTCTGGCGCTGTAATAACTGGTAAAGAGCAGCGTCGCTAAAATAGATGGCTATAAAGGTACCGCGATAACAATAGCAACGGGAGCCAATAAATCCAAGCCGGCTGAGATTGAAAAAGCAATATAATATTTTTTTTTTTCAAATAAATCACATATTTGACATTCAGGATGAATATTTATGAATAAATAAATCCATGCAAAAAAAAAATAAATGAGCCCATAATACATTCAGCGCAAGATGAGAAAGCGCAGAACAGCACAAGTTATAGATTTTTGATATGAGCCTGCTGCCGTCCCTGTTGGCTGCACTGAAAACATATACTTTGCCAGATAAACAACAAGAGTGAATCACAGGACCTGTTCCCAGACATCGGATAAGGGATTTGATCCACCTTGTACACACGAGAGAAGCCTTAAAACAAGTCCAGTGAGTCGCACTCCAATTTAGGCTTCCCCACAATCCAGCGGGCGGGCGAGCGCCGAAATGCTCATCTGAGAATCTCCTTTTGACAATTAAGACACCCATGGAGGCATGGAAAGCTCTCAATTCCATTAGCCTCTGTGCTGTTTCACTCTATCTGTCCACTGAGCCTTAACTTACTTATTAGTACAAGTCTGCCGTATTTTGTTGGGGAAGCGATTAGTGAAATCTACATGAAAAGGCAATTTCCCTCTTCTTTTCTTTCCCTTCACTCTCTCACACTTCATTGAGATCAGACAGATCTAAAGAATGGCATTTGGGCACTAATGAAATTCGCTCCGCATCATTTCGGATGTTAATCTTCGGACGGAAGTGACTTGTGTCTTTATTTACTCGTTTCTCTGTGACAAATGGTCAGAGTTGGCAAAAAAAAAATTACATCGGCGCTGGTTTGCTCCCCCCTACTTAACCAGAGGCTGGGAGCATCGGCTGGCAGTCAGCTTAGAGACTGCAGCTCCGCTTTGATGTATTGGAGTTAATATCTTCCTGACATTTCTCAGGACAGATTTTCATCACTGGATTCATCTGTACTTTTGGGGCTATGTGATAAATGAGTCGGGACATTCATTTTCCTCGTCTCTGTTGCTTCTGTGGAGGGAGGACGTGTGCGTGTGAGTGCATGTGTAAATACTGCATGTTGAGATGCAGGGGTGTGAATCTCTGCATGGGGTCGTGCATACGTGTTAGTGTGTGTGTGTGTGTGTGTGTGTGTGTGTGTCCCTCTGAGCCTGGCACGAGCGCGCTTGTGACACGAAATAGACGGCGGCATTAATGGAAGTGACATTAATTTGACAGAGCGCTCACTAACATGCGAAGTCACTCGCAGTTCATAAGAATAATATTAACTCGGCATTAACATGCAAGGCTGTCTGTTGCACCAGATGCCGAGCGTTTTGGAGAGCGGGTGCTGCAGCCTGTCTTTCTGGGCCACGGGTACATCACGGTTGGAGTATGCACAACAAGAAAAGCCTCATTCTTGCTGTCTGTATATTGTAGCGGTGCTGACACGCTGAAACTCCTCCGCTGTGGCTGATGGGAGATACTTCGCAGCTCAGGCACCATCCAGCGGCATTCTTGAAATAGCTCAAAGCAGCCAGACGGTGTAAAGGGTATAGTTTAGGGAGCGGGTTTATACATAAAACCTGTTCATCATTGCAGAGCAGATATAGCTTTGTCAACTTGATGAATAGCTAGCACGCCCTTGAGCAGAGCCGCAACACACACACACACACACAATAACAAGTGAAGCCGGTGGAAAAGCTGAAGGCTATTTAGTCCCAGCCATTAACACTAATCAAAAACCACTTTACCTGATAAGAACTACAGGGGTCGTCTACCAGCTCCCGGCACCCACATCCCTCTTTGCTAATATTGACTGAGCTTAAACAAGGTGCCACTAGTAGGACCCATGAAGGTGATGAAGAGATACGGGTGAGAGTGCTAATTCGTAGCTAAGCGAAACGGGGACCATCCGTTGGCCGACCCGGACGATTAGTCTGCGACACCCAAACAGGTAGGAGACACAATCGAGAGCCTGTCAGACACGAAAACATGCACAAACAAAATGAACAGAAAACAACACACATTCACTTCACACACAGGCGGTGCTGTACAGTATGGATCGGGCATTGACCACATCTCATGAAAGATGCAGTTATGCAGATGGAGTCGGGGTGAGTGAATGCAGGCCATAGGGGGCTGGCGTGGAGCAGCCCAGAGCTTCCTCCCCTCTGCTGAACGGGCAGCTCCTCCAGGCGACGCCAACCTCCTGGTGTCGCGCCGAGTCACCGAAATACAATAATGCACAGTGCTAAATTTCCATCCACCCTTGCTTTAGCTTTAACCGCTTTAAACCGTAGCAGCAGGTTGCAGGAGAGCTGGAGCCGATCCCAGCCGACCAGTTCTGTTGACAAGAGTTTGGAGAAATATATTCATAAGCAGAAGGTTCGTTTTAATGAGGAGGACGAGACGGAACTTATAAAAAGAAAGTGAAAATAAAACCTTTAAAGCTGTGGTTATCAGTATTTTAATACCAACAGTGTGTGGCGGGGGGCTACAAAATGGGGTGGAGGAAAGAAGAATAAAGGAGCCGGATGGAGCTGTACCGGTGTCTAACGAACCCGACAGCGCCACCTGGAGACTCTCACCCGAGGAATGATGACGTTCAATTTAAACTACTGTAACGTGAGGGTTCTTTGATGGTTAATGGATCACTCTGATTAATAATGAGACAGCAGGATGGAGACGGATTTCTTACTCCAAACAGCATCTTTACTCTTCACATGCCAGCGTCCACAACACTTCCTGACACACTTCGTCACCTGACCGAACGAACCAATCAGGAGGAGGCAGAACCAAATTAGGCAAATGCCAGTGTATTATAAAACAGCAGATTCACCGATTAACTTAGATTACAAATGAAAATGTTAAAATGTGTAAATAATAAATCTGCAAACATAAATGTAAACTGTTGCTCAGGTAAGCACTATGAATATTTTTACAAATTAACTTGAACATATGAATTTACATATTTTCCTCCACTCAGCACAAATTGCTCTTCATCTATGAAACTTACACGACCAACATGGAGAAGACAGAGACATGGTTAAAATCAAAAGAAATGACATTTATTGAATAATTGATGGGATGATTGATTGATTGCTGGATTTCTGGAGTGGAAAGAGCTACAACAAATAGAGCTTAAAATACACAAAAATATTTATTTCATCAATTTAATTCTAGTAACAATAGAATAATGTTTTGAAAGAAACACTTCCAGAACAATAAAATTAGCCCACGGAGCGGACGGAACCAGCAGGAGGAGGGAGGTGGCCGATTATTTAAGTGTCCTCAGAGCACCACAAACCTCCAACCACTGGTGAGCTCACAGCAATTTGCAACAACTACCAAACCGGTGGAGGATAAGGTGCCCCAGTGCTTCTACCACGACAACCTGTGACACTAGAACGCCGAACCCCCACCGCCAGCCGGCAACCTTGTCCACTAAAGAGGACGATGGCACAAAACCAGTTGGCTCAATCTAAGATACAAAATAAGACCAACACAACCCAACTGAGACAAAGCTCAAACAAACAAAGGCAAAACAGCCCTCAGTATAACCGTCTTTGTTCGGGGAATCGGCAGCCTCTGAGGCACCAATCTGAGACAAACGTGAGTCACAAGGAGCCCATGTGGCACTCAAGCAGAGACAACAAGAACAGCCAGGATGCCACAGGTGCTTTAAATACCCTCATTTAGGGGCGGGGCCATGGGAGGAGTTGACCTGGTGGTGTGTTCAAGAACTACCAGGAAAGTTTGCCTGAACACAAATGTTCCTACAACAATCGGACTCCTTGTATGTGAAAGGGGTCGCCCATGACGACCCTACAGATAATTACAACCTAGTTCGAGCTGTATCGTGTCTTCCAGGCCACTGTTCATAGCCCCTAATTTGACTGTTTTGGTTGACTCTAACAGCTCTCATTGTGTTCAGCCACAGTATGCAGGTATTTGCTATAAAAAAAAAGTTTTAAAACCCCACCGTGTACTAAACACTCAGGATTATCATGTGGAAAAAGTTAACAAGTATTTCATGAAATAAACGAGCTAAAGACCCAAATAGCAGCAACACGTAGCAGAGACAACAATGGCAATGTTATGTTCACAGCATAGATAAAACATGGATGTAGCCTCCAGGTCTGACAAGTGGAGCAACACGGAAGTGATTTAACCCTACGTTCTCTCTAACAGCCAGCAGGGGGAAACGCCACTGGAGGCAAGAAGAAGTATGATTGTGTTGATGTCTATAAGAAAATGATGCTACTTCTCACTTGATCTTAACGCCGTAAACCTTTTGAACATGAATAAATGGTTTCAATCACTACTTTCAACTTGGCGTGATGTTGATTTTGTAAATGATGGTCCCATTTAGAGTCCAACAGATGATAAAGCAGGATGTTGGTTTTAGGGTGGTACAAGTCATACAGTATTGCCATGAGCAGTGGGATTCTCCAGACTGATCTGCCCCTCGGTTCACTACTGGCAACATTCAAATGCAAACCCAAGGCTTCAAACCAGTGAAGAACCCTCCATCGCTACGTTTATCTTTTATATACTGTCTGTGGTTCACAGGCTTGTTTCTACGCCACCAAGTGGCCAAAAGCTCAGTTAATGTAGAACACACAGCACTTTCTTTCTGGCCACACACTCTCACACTAGTGGAGGCCAAAATGACCACATAAATCAGTCAGAATCCATTTATTTTTCACGATCTTGCAGAAGGAAACTTGGACATGTGAACAGACTGAACCACTGAAGCCCGGCTGTTAAAAGGTTTCAGAACTTTACAGTAGTCAGGTGGACTTGGAACCTTAGGATAGAGTCAAGCTAGGCTAACTGGCTGTTAGCGCCTTCTACACATTAACCACACACACTCACAGCATTGGTGTCAATCTTATCTCAGCAAGAAATCAAATGAGCATGAAAACAAAAGCAGCTGTGACGATTTGGACGACCTCAGAACTTCTCAGAGGTGGATACCAGTGTGCATGAACCCAGATGGTGAATGGTGATCAGTGGTCCTCATCAGAAACTAAAGAATGCAGTCAGAACACAAATGAGTTTAAAGCATTCCAACCTTAGTCGTGTCTTATTTGAAAGGCTTGCCCTGTAAAGCAGCGGGGTTAAATGAATTGTATCTCTGAAATACTAATATCCATCCA
>NW_007577792.1:109401-122782 GCF_000690725.1 Stegastes partitus
CCACCATGCAGCCCTGACATGTGAAGAGCTATTCCTCCAACATCCATCCAGATACTCTGCATTCTTAATTCTTCAACATGTTTCCTCCTGGACAGTTTTCAGTGCCGGTTTAACGCTGCCTAAAACGCTCCTTCTTGGCGTCAGCTGAAAGCAGCCTAAAATGTTCACTAAGTTTTCGTTCGCCTATCTGTTGACACTGAAACAAAAGTTTTCCTCGACTAAAATGTCAAGACGGTATCACCGCATCAGCACGTCTGTAGCTCGGCAGCGTTTTCGAAAAGGAAACTCGCGACTCCTTCTCACTGCCGCGCGCTGTTTCTTAAAGCGCTTCTTGTTTTATCCTTCAACTTGTGTTGGCTTCACCTCCTACACAGCCTGCTCAACCGGGCTGTTTGTGTCTGCAGCGTTTTTGATGTTCTCGCTCTTTACCGAGGAATACTGTAATTTGCCGTGCAGCGGAATGGACAGCAGTGCATCAGCACCCACATACGTGCTGGAGTCTGGAGTCTGGAGGTCGTCGGGGCACGCATCGAGAGTCAGGAACGAGGGATGGTTTGCAGAGATGATGGTGTTGCAGAAACAGACAGCAGAGAAACTGCAGTGTCCTACTGCAGATTTCCATCGCTTCATACATGCATAATTCAATTTAATATTTTCCCATTTTATGGCCCTAAATATTCATGAGTGATAAGAGCTCAGGGCAAACTTTCCCAAAACTTGGCGAATCTGTGAAAACTCGCATCCTGCTACGTGTGTTTTGACCCGAGCTGTTTTTCGTCGTCGCCACTTGCTTTTACAAGATCAATATCACAACATCGCTGCAGCCCTGCACATTGTGTTGTGTTACACCATCACCGGCAAATGAAATAATGAATTCACGGCTTGACACAAAGGCAGATGAAGGCATATTTGAACATTCAAAGAGAGAGCGAGGGGAGAAAGAGGGAGAGAACATTCCCAAAATTAATTTTCATCTCCAGGGTTCATGCATATTTAATAGAGAGCGCTTGAATATCATAGGGTAATACTAGCCCGGCGTGCATACAGAGGCCGGGCTGCGGAGAGAAAATAAACGACCGTGATCGTTGTCATGAGCAATAACTCTCTGTAGAGCTGGGAAACAAAATAGCCAGAAATGCTTTGATGAAGGAGAGGGTGAGGAGGAGGAGGGAGAGAGACGGCGGAGGGAAGACAGAAAGAAGCTGTAGCAGAGGTTAAACACTGGTGGAGCGACGGTCCCTTTGGATGCAGCTGCTGCCGTCGTCTTTGTTTTGGAGGGAGGGGGGGGTCGGAGCAGGGGATCATGGGATACGGGCGTCTGATGACTGAGTGACAGTAGTTGACAAGCCTCGTGGACTGCATCCCAGGAGGCTTTCCGTTGCCGTCCCCCCTCCTCCTCCGTCAATGAGTAAACACATCACAGAATCAGCACATGCAAGCATGCAGCCCGTCTCACAGCTCCAGCATGCAGCAGCAAGTTCCCCGACTGAATACAAAGCTGCTGCCGCTTTCAAACCTCGCAGCCTCGGCCGTTACCCGACGCAACCCTGGCGCTGCCGATAAGCTCGCAGGGTTTGGTTTTCCACTTGCGTGCTCGAGGTAGACCTTAAGCACATACCGGCGGTTTCTATTTACCTATTAAAGTCTCGGCGCTTATCCCGCATTCATCCCACGTGCGAAAAAAAATGAGGCATGAAACAGCGTTGTCATGCTGAACAGAATTTTAATTACAGACCCTCTCCTCCCTTCCCTTCGTGTGCGCTCCCAATTGGTCTGAAATAACAGCGGAGAGAAAAAAAAAATAGAAGAGAGAGGCGAATGAAAGAAGAAGAAGAAGAGGCCTTTCTGAGGGGAAGACAGTGCCATTAACATATGACACTGCTGCAAAAAGCCAATATCAGAGCGCAATATTAACAGCATACGGAGCAACTCAGCCACCCAAGTGCGCTAACAAAGAGACAATATGTGTTAAATCAGGTTTTTTTGAAGGACCAGGACCTGCCTGATTCAACTGGAATATTAAAAGCGTGTTGAATCTGATGGAAAAGCCACTAAATATGGTAATTTTACACGCAGAACCCGTGTGAAGCAACACGAAAGTGAAGTGAGGCCTTTTGTTTCTTTGAGTTGAGTCCCTGGCTCAGTCTTCAAGTTGCTGAGACGTGAAGCGAAGCCAAAGACTGACGTTGATCTGAATAAACTTGCTTGATTAGGGCGGTTCTGTCCCCCCCCACGATCCCTCACCGCTCCCCCGTTCCTCCCTCTGATCCCCACCAACCCCCAACGCCGCCACGCCGAGCTCTCTGACAGCTCAGGGAGCCCCACTAACTCATCTCAGCCCCCGGAGCTCCCGACACCCCGCTTGTTTTATTTCCCAGCCGCTAAATTGAGTCGTAAAGACTTGTAAAAATAACGACGGGAGCGGACAGGCCGCGTTCTGTTTCGTACTCTACCTCCACCCCCCCTCAGCCGCCTTATCTCCGCCTTTCTCTTCCCCGTTGAGTCCCAGGTGGGCTGTTTGTCGAGCCATTTAAAAGCCGTGACACGTTAACAAGAGCGAGAGGATATTTACGGAACGCTGACCTCCGGCTGGAGTTTGATGCAGGTGTGCGCTGAACTTGAATTTATTCCCTCCCGATCGGCGGCGGCGGTGGGGAGGAGGTGGAGGGAGATCTGAGACGTGCAGACAGATGTGTGTTTGCACGCCGCCCTCCTGGGCACCGCGCTGAACATATGGATGCAGTAACATGAACCCTGGATCTCTGCAGCGGTGCTGAAGCGTGGGGATCATCTTCTGGGCCCAGCGTGAGAACACACACTATAAATCCCCGTTAGGTGCAAATCAATCTTTCATATTCTCTCTCTCTCTCACGCCATTTAACCATTTCAGCATTGATTGCTATTCCTGTGGCAGTTAACCCGTGTTTAACAGAGGCAGTAAAATGAAGGGGGGGGTGTTAAATTCAGTCAGGAGCAATACAATTCATTAGGTGTAATTTGGCGAGTGTGTACCTCATAAATCACGGTGTGCTGGGTGGTAGCGCTGCACCACTGTACAGTACGGGCCGGAACAGGCAGAATAATGTAACCCAATCTGCAAAATCCCTTCTCCCCCAAGCATGCCATTGCTCTCGGAGACCGGAGCACAATAGAGCCACAAAGAAGGAGGATGTAAGTTATACAAGCCTGTTAACATGCATAAAAAATGTATGCATTAAAAAATGTATAAGTCCTGCAGCATTTAATGGCGCCCTCACTGAAGATTTTTTTTTATTATTTCTTGCACGGCTGTGATTTTTTTTTTCTCTCCACTCGGATACAGTCGGATGTTAAAATTAAAAGTATTGTTCGGGGAGAGAGAGAGAAGTTTCAGCAGAGCGGTCTGACAAGTTTGAAGGAGAGTAAAGCAGACTGCTTCTACACAAATGGTCCTCTTGTGGACTGATGGAGCGTGCTTTCTGTTGTAAAGGCTGATGTCCAGACTCCCAAGTTCTCTCCTGGGATTAAGTCGCCACTTTCTCCTCCATGTGTGTGTGTGTGTGTGCGTTGCTCATGTGTGTCCTTGTACATACAGACATGCCTGGCCCTGTCAGGTAAACTCGCGCTTTCATCTCCTTCAGGGCTCGGCCATGTGTGAAGGAGGGACACGCTCAGCCGCCGTCTGGTAAAAGCTTTACGCGCTGCCGGTGTCACTTTGGATCTGTTGTCACTCATCTGCACTGAGCAAAATGGACGAGTGACGGCGGTTCTGAAGTTCGCGGTGACGTACTGCGGTGGTCATACTGGAGGTGCGTGGCTCTGATTGGCCGACTGAACGGCGAGCAAACATTCATCAGTGTGTACAGTTTATCTGTTTGTCTGCCTTCACGAGCTTCATACTGATGATGTCCATGTTGATAGTGTGATTGGTGTCTCTGTGGACCGGGCGGAGGGCGTGGGTGGGGTTGTAAACTACACAGACCGCATATAATAGAAGGACGTGGCCACCATGATGTCACTGACTAGTTTATTGCCTTGTTCTTTTGAAAGCAGACGTAATGAGTGAGGAGTGGATCCGACTGAGACCTCGAGGACACGTTGATGTAGTAGTAAAAATTACAAGGTAGTCACACCATAAAACACGCCCGGCTTTATTGCCTATTTTCCTCTAAATGGGACCATAATTTAGAAAACAAACGTCATTGTGAATTGAAAGAGACTTAAAACTAGTGATCGTGATGATAAACTCATTAGGAAAACGTTTACTGAGGCAACAAATTAAAGGAAAATTAGGGTAATTTTCTCATTGACTTCTTTACAGTCACGGCTTGTTTTTGCAGCCAGCGGAGTCGCCCCCTGCTGGTTGTCAGAAAGAATGCAGGTTTAAACCTTTATCGGGCAAGGAACCACATATGGTAACTGCAGCAGGCTTTAAAAATGGCAGGGGGGCAGAATCATGTGACTTAATCCAGCCAATCAAATCACTGTGGCCTCTGACCAATCACGAGCGAGCCGGTGAGGTATTTTGACACCAGTGTCGTAAGTTCTGTAAGTCTGACTGGCGAGTTGGAAATAAATAATCCTTCATCTTTATATGTGTATTTTTAAATTCATTTTTACAGTAATTTATCCACAAATTATTTGGATTTTTCTTCTTCTTTTTTTTTTTTTTTTTACCCTAGGTGGGCAAGGAACTGCCTTGACTTTGTCAGCCAAAAGCTGAAACTTTATTCAAAATTTAATAATAGAAGAAATGTCCTCTTATATCCACCAAGAACATGCCAGGGTTGACATTTTAAAGTATTTCAGTGAGTGCCCTCTACAGGGTTAAGGCTTCACATCTCAAACCAGAGTTGGTCGTCTCTTGGTGGTCGGTCCACTGTCTACAAAATCTACCTTTTTATGCAGGTGTTCAAACGTAGTGTTGCCTGCTTCATTGCTGTTTTCTCGTAAAGCACTTTTTTCTGTTTCTTGAAATGTTTATTTTAGGTTGCAAGGTGGCTCAGTGGTTAGCATCGTCGCCTCGCAGCTAGAAGATCCCCGGGTGGTGTCCTGGTTAAGGATGGAGTCTCCATGTTCTCCCCGTGCAGCGTGGGTTCTCTCCGGGTTCTCCGGCTTCCTCCCACACAGTCCACAAACATGTTAAGGTTAATTGGTGATTCTAAATTGTCCGTAGGTGTGAATGTGAGTGTGCTTGGTTGTCTGTCTCTAAGTGTAGCCCTGTGATAGACTGGTGACCTGTCCAGGGCTGGGATGGGCTCCAGCTTTGTTAAGTCGTCTTTAACTGTACGTCGTGTTCCAGGGCTGTTTGAGGAAGTTCTGGCTTTGTGATCGAAAATGTCGAAGTGAAAATGAATTTGTGGCTTTAGACTGTCTCCAGCCTTCTTATGAACTATCAGACAGTTTATATACATTCGTATTGCGTTGATTGTCGTCTCTTGAAGAAACATGCAGCTCAAAATCATTTCCCTACAGAACTGCTGTATATATCTTTTTTTTTTAAAATAACGTGTGAATTAAATGTAAATGAGCAAAATCTTTGATGAGAAATGTAATTAAAAAGAGAAATTAGGAGGACTTTTAACTTTATTTTCTGTTGTAATTGTGTCATTTTTAATAAGTAAAACTATATTCATTTAAAAAATAGAACAAAAAGTGAATAATGAAAGAAGTCTGCATGAAAATATATAAATATTTCATTCTAATTAATGAGACTTTTATTGGAGCGCACCCCTAACACAAAAACTGCACAGTAACGTCTGAAGCAGCTCAACCACCTTCTACTTTCTGTGAATAACGCAAACAGATGAAATCAAAAGTACGTCACTAATGTGCTTGTTGAAAAGCGTCTTGCATCAATCAGTCAATCTTTGCAGACTCCTCAGAATCCCCCGGAGGCCCGAAAAGTTAAAGCTGTTTCCACAAATACGCCCCAAACAGTTATTTGAAGAAGCCTTTTGAACAACGGAGACATTTGCATTAGCGGTGGTGCAGGTTTTCTGCTGCTTGGTGGGATTTTTGGTTTCCCCCCTGGTTTTCAGCCAGAACCAGAAAATCAACACAATGATAACAATCAAGAACCAAAAAAAAGCCATTTTTATCCAATTTAGTTAATTGGGGGTTTCATTTTCTCAAACACAAGAGACATTTTTGTTTATTAAAAAGTCAGAAATAACAGAAGAGACACAGATTTCTGTCAAACAATCATTATCTTTATTGTTCCTGAACTGATCTTTTGGGCCCATTCATTAATTCAAACTTTACCCAATAATCAGCTACTTGTGCTGCATTCGTTGTATGATTCTAACAGTTCCTCTGATTTGCATGCTCTCAAACATCCCGGTTCTAGTGGCTTTGTGCTTTGGCGCCCGGTTTACTAGCCACTGTTTATTTAAGCTGAGTGAGCCGATGCTTCCAGCTACACTTTGTAGTGCACTGGATGGCGATCAGGATCAAAGACGCGACAGCCAAAGACAACAGCGTTTACTGTCAGCGCAACCTGCAGAATGTCACAGTAACCTACTATACGCTGGGAGACGGAGCGACCTCGTCAGACTGCAGCATCCTGCAGGAACATCACAAGAGTCTCTCTTTTTTTTTTAGCCTAGATACTCAATTATGCATAAAATTCTCCTCTGGACCTCCACAATGGCAGCTGACAGATTGGTTAAGCAGATTTGTGGGACACCTACAAAGCCTTGAAACACAGAAAAGAGGAAAAAAAAACAGGAAGAAAGAGAGACTGTCAACTCAGGAGCCATTCATGGGTCCCACAGAGACAGACAGGTCTTCCAGTTTGCGTCGGTGAGTGAATGGGCTGCGCTGCTCCGTCTTTCTTCTGGCAGTGAAGAAAGGGGCACACAGGCGCTATCTGGAAGGAGAAAATAGAGTATCATCCTGAACTCGAGGAACACGATTCAAAAGAGCTTGTAATATTTTCGGCACTTCAAAATCTTTGATTTAATCTAGAAGTAACTCTTTTTATCCTGTGTTTCCATGGAAACAAGTGAAGTTGGGGCAGGGGGGAGAATAGGCAAGGGGGGCCTGATAAGGGGGAGGAAGGGAGAGGAGTGGAAGAGGAGGAGTGATGAGGGAGGGGTGGTTTCATTTAGGAATTGAGGAGAGGGATGAAGGGATGAGGATTAGCTGTCACCATGAAGAAAAGGTGTCTGTCCTGTAGCTCGCTCTCTCTCTCTCTCTCTCTCTCTCCCGCTCTGCTTCACAAACTCCCTCCCATCACCTCCATGTCCTTGACAAGCCTGCTCACAAAGGTATTTATCGGCCTCCATTCCATTAATTACCATCCAATTAGCTACTCCCACAGTGGAGCCGCCGCAATACTGCACAGTGTCAAGTCAGTCCACTTAGCGAGTCCTGACACCTTCATGTTTGCCGCTTTTCCTCAAACTCGCAGTGATGGAGCGGAGAAAGTTTTCACAAAGAATCCCTCAGCGCACTAATGCGTCGATTAAAACTGCATTCATCTCCTCACTTGTACATTAGACGTGGTTTCATTCGCACGTTGGACGCTTTGTCACTAAATAGCTATTTTAGCTAATTGGCCAGGCGGCTTAGCCTTGTGTATTTGATGTTTCTTGCTCGACGTCTTTCATGTCAGTGATACAGGCTTATTAATGCGCAGCCCCTTTACACTCCTCACGGACCTCCTTCATTCAAACGCCTCCGAGGGAAAAGAGGAAAAAAAAGTTTAGAATGACTTTTCTGGGGGGGGGGTTGACAGACCCGGAGTGAGGCTGGCTAATTGGTTTGCTTTGAGACTGGCCCACTGGGCTGTGGGCAAGGACAAGCATGTGGCATCGCTGACTTGTTAGCACGGAATTAGCCTCTGAGAGTGAATTAGACGATCCGCCTCCAGCCACTAGCCATCACATGAGTGCATTACACTTGGAGAGAACTCTCCTCTTTGACAAGTGCAAAACAAACACACATTTGCACAAATGCTGACGCGCACACATGCATCGCACACATTGATGCAGCACATACGGCACGCACGCACACACACACACATGTGCACGCACAAACTCATTAAGCCTATAGCCAGAGACTAAATACCCCCAGAGCTTTTAGCTGTGTGCTTTGCATTCATAACAAATCAAATTCTAGTTTCTCATAACAAGCTCCTGCACTCCAGAATCTTAACCCCCGTTAAAAAATGCCCGTCCTCGTGGGTAACAAGCATATTTGCCGGATGAATGCAGACAGTAAGCATGTTAATATGTGTACAGGCGAGTCCGTGATGATGATGATGTGTTTGTGTGTGTTGTCGAGGAGTTCTCCGGGTTGAGAGGCTGAGTCTGCAGCACATCATCCCACACACCAAGCACAGCGCCCGGGGTTGTTGATGAGTTCTTTAGCCATGCTGTGTGGACCCCCAACACCCCCCCCTCGGACTGGGAGTATGCTGACAGAGCAACTGCTGAGATGGACTCACACACACACACACACACACACACACACACACACACTGAAGTCTGCTGTTTTCTGCTTTGATCAGGCAGGCGTACTACAGTATGTGAGTTCAGGAAAGATAAGATGTTGATGTTTAGGGTGATTAAGGGGTGTGTGTGTGTGTGTGTGTCCGTGTGGGTGTGTGTGAGACGGAGCAGTCTGTCAGCTTTCATTCAGATGTAGGTCACTGTTGGCGAGTGTGTCAGTTGTGTTGCACTTCAGATAAGTATATTAGGCTGATTAGCCCGAGCGCTGGAACATCATGAAAAAAAAAAAACTTTACCTAAGGTTCTGTTTTAAATAACCAAAGTGTGAAATAGTCTCGGAGTCAAATGTATCTCTTTAATTGCTAATTAGAAGTATGTTTGACATTCATTTATTGAAGCTTCTAGAAACTAATAAACCACATTAATGAATTTGTCCAGTACATAAAACCAAAGGACTGGAGGAATTAAATAGTGTGACTGGTGATGGAGACGATGATGATGATGGATTAGGAGAAGTTAAGGGATCGCATAATTAATTACAGTTCGTCCTGTGGGGAACATGAACGTCTCTTCCAAATGTCGTGGATGTCCATCTAAGGCTACGTCCACACTTATGTCTTATGTCCACGTCACTCCAGAGTTTTAAGGCTGCTAAAAGCAAAGACTTTTGGAAATGTTGCTCCTTTTCAGCTAGAAAACGATGACACCTGTGTTCTCTTTCTGATTGGTCTAAACTGTCACCACGTCCAATCATGTGACTGTCCACCGGAAGAAAACAAAGACATACGCCTTGACTGCCACTGGTTATTTCCATCCATCCATCATCTTCCTCTTATCCGGGGTCGGGTCATGGGGGCAGTAGGCGGAGCAGGTCGTTCCAGACCTCCCTCCCCCCGGCGGCGCTTTCCAGCTCTTCCAGGGGGATCCCGAGGTGTTCCCAGGCCAGCTGAGAGATATAATCCCTCCAGCGGGTTCTGGGTCTGCTCCGGGGTCTCCTCCCAGGTGGACGTATTCGGAAGACCTCCAGAGGAATCAGATGTCCAAACCACCTCAACTGGCTCCTTTCGACACGAAGGAGGAGCGACTCTACTCCGAGCTCCCTCCGGATGTCCGAGCTCCTCACCCTGTCTCTGAGGCTGAGCCCAACCACCCTGCGACGGAAGCTCATTTCGGCCTCTTGCAGCCGCGATCTCATTCTTTCGATCGCGACCCAAAGCTTGTGACCATCGGTGAGGGTTGGAACGTAGATGGACTGATAAATCTCTTCACCACAACAGTCCGGTACAGCGCCCACATTACTGCTGACCGAGCTGCCTGTTGTGGATATTCCACTACGGATAACAAATCAGGCTTCAGACGTCGCCGACCTTGTAGCAGCTGTTGCACAGGAAAAAGTTTAGTCTTAACTTTCTCCATCGCTTTCTACAAACGAGCCACCAGCCCCCTGCTTCACCTTTACACGTGCTCGGCGCACATGAATTGCCGATGCAACGCGTGTTTTCAGGCGTGTTAGTATGCATAGAGATTGTTTCTTAAATGGAGCTAAAACCCTCATTTGCACGGAGATCATTTTCTCCCTAAAACTCACCAGACTCATTAGGAGTCATCATTTGGTTCCGTGAATGTGTGCAAAAATGTGCTAATCTGTCGCGTAGATGCTGAGATACTTCACTGAATGACAAAAAAAAAAAAGACAAAAAAACAACTCTGAGGAGAAGCTTCTTGGCACGTCGTGTAGCTCTAAATTTCATCCAGTAGCTGCAGACTTGCCGTTAGAATAAATATTAAAAATGTCCGACCTCGTGGTGGCTTCAGATAACAAGTTACGGGATCATGAGAAGCGTTGCATCCTCTGGTGAGCATGAACCTCTGCACAATCCATCCAACGGCTTACTTTTTAAATTTGATCAAATTGATGGGCTTCTACCTGTTCAAAGGTAGTTTTTCTTTCAGCTGTTGCCAAGTGGTTGCTCAAAGGGGGTCATTATATTATATCTCTCTCTAATAAATTATACTGCAAGGTCTTGACTTTACTATGTGAAGTACCCAGAAATGACTTCCAGCTTAAAAAGGAAATGAAGGCTTCAGTGAAAATCAAGTGTGTTAGCATATTAGTTCTGCCTGAAGAATTTTTTTGCTTTTGCCTTCACATCTCTCACAGATATAAATACCAAGTGTGTACTCAGGATTAGTGGTGGTTTAAAGGCGATCTGACCACACCTGAGCAAACAGATATCGTATCGGTCTGATAAAAACAGTGAGCACATGTACACTGACCTCCGCATGCAGCGCAGGAATACTGCACATTAAGTCGCTTCAATCCATCTGAAGGATTGAGGAACACAAATTACATCAGAGAGCGGGGCTTTGATAAACAAAGCCTTATCTAAACAATGCATGAATGACGATCTCAGCTGATTCTGCACGAACCATTCGCTGCTTCAGGGCCTCACAACCGAACGCATTTGTTGCTGTGGCGACGGCATCAGTGGAGAAGTGCAGGTGTCCGTGTCGCCTTGGTCACAAAGTGGGAATGCAAGGTCATTAGCCATCCTTAGATGTAAAGCCAGACTCGGTGCAGAGCGAGAGAGAGGAAAGAAAAAAAGAAAAACATGTTCTCAAAGGACTGATTACAGTCGTGACCTTTTATCTGATGGCTCACTAATTGAATCATGTAGTAAATAGATGATGATGGTGGTGGCTGTGATGACGACGATAATGAAGAAAATGGCTTTTTTTCCCCCCTTTTTTTTCTCTCCTTTACTAGAGGAGTGTAGAAGAGGTAATAGTAGTAATTGTGGTTTAAATGGAGGGCGCTGTAGGAAAAGTCAAAGACACGAGGATGACATGAATAATACAAGAAGTAGCAAGATAAAACCAGAAGCCCTGAGCTTGCACTAAAATAGAACTAACCTCGCAATTATTACTGACACAGAGTGAAAATGATCATTATGGGGACCATATACAGGCCGTTAGTAATTTAGAATGAGCTACCGAGCTCAAAGGTAATAGCGCTAGAGGCGAGCAGAGCATGAATTTTTAAAAAGTTTTTCTACTGTAAAAAAGAGAGAATATACCTCAAACAGCCATCAGACACATGAGGGGAAATAAAAAGCGAGCGGCTCGAGCTGCTGCTATTTGATGCCACATGGAGCAGAGAGTGAAATGATTGACATAATCAGAATCATAATAATTGCCACGGAAATAACACTGCCAATCAGGCAATCATGTTGGTGTGCAGGCTATGGTAATTGGAAAACATGGTGACTGACAGTATCAGTGTGAGCCGTCCCCTCCAACACCTGCTAAATTGCGACTGGCACAACACAGACGTAGTACGAGTTGAGTCACGCAAGACAGACGGACTAACCTTTTCATAATCGCACGGAGGGGAAGCGGCCGCCCGCTCCTCCAGAAGGAGAGAATATGGGGCTGATTGGACCGCGAGCAGGACATTAAGTCATGAATCAGTGCAGACACATCGCAGGAGCCGTGGGTGCACAAGCTGCTGAGCACCCAGGAAATGGTGAGCACCCTCTGGGAAGCTCTGCGAGATTTTAACCTTGCGTCGACCCGGGAAAACGACGCAGCTCATCCTGGTCTCTGCCGCTCAGTTTTACCCAAAGTCTTGTCTTTAACTGACAGACGAGGCCGTGACCTTATTGGCTGTTGTTCATAGGGTCAAAAAGTGGCCAATCAGAATCACTCTTCCTGCTTCACCTCATCAAGGCTGCTGCAACTAACATTAGACCTGCCATCGTTCAGTTTAAACTAAGTGTTACATCCAGGCTCTGCTAGGGGGTCAAACCAAGACCATAAAACCAGGTGTTTTTAGTTTGATCACTGACATAACTAATGAAAGAAAAGCTGCTAATACCACAAGGCAAACAGAGCTGGTGGGTGCTGCTAAATCAAATCACCAAATTAAACCAACAGAATTGCAAACTAGCTCGAACAAAATAACAAAAGAAAACAACTAAGCTCCTCAGCCAAACTTACCGACAAGGTAGCAGCACCCCAAGCAAACAAAAGTAATGAACAAACTGGTGCAGGTGTACAGGATTAGCTAAAGGAACCGTTTCTTAGTGGCTTCAGCAAACACAAGAGAGCCAGTTGATTTATACCCAGGTGTAGGTGGTTGCTGCCGTCTGATTGGAGGGTGGTGGTCCAATCAGCCAGGACAGGGAGAAGGAACGAGGGCTTTGGAGCTTCAGGGCAATTACTCAAGATGACAGAAAGGTGGAGTCTGGAGATGCTCTTCAGCCAACTCTCCCCACATAGAGGCCACAGAGGATCCACCATAAAAAAAAGGCACACAGTTTCATCATCCATCTGAATATGCAAGGGTCCACAAGGGTCCACAAGGGTCCACAAGGGTCCCCGTGGGGCCGTTGGTGTGCATAACAGAATTTATGACCTCACGGACCTTGCATGTTGTTGCGCATGTTTGCCAGGAAAACAAATGTCGCTTAAAACAAACGTTCGGTGTGAGGAGAGAACACGAGGAGGTTCTCAGCCATGAACACCTTCATACTTCATCATTAACAGAGTTGTGATGCTGCCTGACCTTGAAGATGCTTTGATTTAGACATGATTTCCATTTACTCAACCCAGACATAGCGGGAAGTTCTAAATTCTCCAGATATCCAGTGCTGTGACTCCCACAGTGCTCAGCACACCACACGCACAGTGCTACAGCCCAATGTCAACGTATCAGCTACAGCCTGTCAAAACTGCCCCATGTGTCCTTCCTGTGTTCAATATGAGGAGCAATGTGTGCACAGACTGGCATGGATCTGTTATAGTATGAACAGAGCCACGTGCACGTAAAGCCTGAATTAACCCGGACACTCGGGTCCTGGCCTGCGTTAGCCCAGCAGCTGCCTGCTGCTTCACTTCACTGTGTTAATTTAACATTAGCACAGCCTCAGGGGGCTGAAGGTGGA
>NW_007577792.1:123828-127926 GCF_000690725.1 Stegastes partitus
TGTCAAGCTTCCTCTCAGACCACTTGTACTACAATATGTTGAAATGCTGCAGTGGAATTTATGCTAATTACACCAACAAAACCTGCCTACACCAGTTTTATCAGTCTTTACTATTTCATACTGGCATTGCAGCGTCTTAATCCCTGAGAAGTTCAGCGATGTCAGGCACTCTGACTGGAAATAATACATCTGAAACGTTCGCCTGCTGATATGTTTGTGGCAAAAGAAAACTTGGCTGCAGTTTTGTTTACATGCATCCTGGGACTCGTACGCGGCCACAGAACAGAACTTAAGCGACGCCTTGTTCGACTCTGTCATCAGGATTTGAGCGACTGTCAGTCAGCTGTATACAATCAGATCACTCACACTGTGATCTGGCCCACTTCTCAAACACACTGCGACGCTTTATGGTCGGCGTGTAGGCTGTTATCTCCTCAGCTGCTACTGTACATTGTCTTTTTGAAGCAACTAGAAAGACACGCGTTTAGGCTTAAAAACCTGAAGTAGAAATGCTGCTTCGGTGGTGTTACACTTTTTCCTGACTTTATCTCTACGATGCTTTAATAATGCATTCCTCTATTTTCTAAATTCAATTACGCCAAATGTTTCGCCTCCTTTTCTTGTCACCTGCCCTCTGCACTAAAAGCTGGAAATCGTCTGTGCGCAGCCACAGCAGAACCATTGTGGCCTCAGGTTGACTCAACCTTAACTTCACCCCTCTCACACAACCCCTCCGATTTCCTCGCCACGCTAATCTCCCGGGTGCATTTTACTGCACACGGCTCGCTGTTTGTCTCAGGCTTCAACTTCCAACCCCGGGGCAGGTAGCAGTAATGGGCTATACAGGAAACAACACTGAAGCGGTGGCTCTGCGGTGTAGATCCTAATGAGAACAGGAACCAACGGAAAACACACTCGCACGGCCACACATATTTCTTCCATCGAGCCACGGGGGAATTTGATTATTAAAAATGGTTCTTGTGCAGCAACATGCCAGTCACTTGATTCTCAGGGCTTTTATGTAAAGTGGTGCTCTCAGCCCACCCATCACAGAGCAGCCGACAGCCCAGGGTGTCTAAATATAAACACACAGACGTACTTTTATTTTGGTCTAAATTAAAATAATTGCCGGCAAAGGTGGTGATAAATATGCTTCGGCGGATGACAGTAATCCAGTAATTAATACCTCGACATTACCACACGTGTGTGCTTATAGCCCCCTTATATGGCTTCTTTATGCACGTAAAGGAAACAGTTTTTATACCTGCTGTATAATCTGAGGATACAGTTACTCTACAAAACGCCTACATCGGCTACAAGATGCTATCACAGATTTCAAACAGTTCTCATATTCCAGGCAGGTACTTGTAACAAAATTTAAGTGGCTCCATCTGCTGTGACAGCCTTTATTGAGTGTGCATTTGTGAGTGTGAAAGCGTCTCAGTGTGTGTGTGTGTGTGTGTGTGTGTGTGTGTGTTTGTGCTCGTGTGTGGGCATGTGTGCCCACATGAGTGATTGAGTGTGTTCACCAGACTCTGTCATCACATGCTTTCATGGCTTTGTGAGCTCTTGAAGAAACCCACATTTTTCCAGTCAGCACTTTCAAGCAAGCGCACACACGCACACACACACACACGCACACACACACACGTGCATGTGAATGTACGTGCACGCCCGCGCCGCCGCTTTGTTTCGGTTTTGTCTCCTCCACCAGTGGCTGGCAGGCTGCTCCACTACCTCACCAAGTCCACACAAAAAAGATCTGGCACTTTTTTTTTTTATATCTTCTCAAACATGTTGCCTTTTTCTGTTCCCATGTTGCCATGACAATGTGACACACTGCACGAAAATGCCCCCACTCCCGTCTCCCAATGAGCAGGACTGATTTGACGGCGATGTGGAGGCCTGCTATAAAAACAGTCATCGTTCTGCTCATAGTCACAAATTATCGCATGTCTGCTGCTGAATTATAACTACTTCCCCTCCTCAGTTTTACGCTGCATGAGAATTAATTGTAATAAAAATATCATTTGGTATTTAAGCTGTCAACTTCCAACAGCAGCGTGCTTGCACTTCCTCGTAATTGCCTCGGCGCCACGTTTTCTGCAGCAATGTCGCGGCACCGGCACGTAATCATATGTCAATAAATGAGGGAGGAAAAAGTTTGGAGTCTGTAAACTCCTCAGCAGACGGGAATTGAGGGAATAGAATATTAACTTTGTTTGGGGGACGTTTTTCTAAATGGGACACTCAAATTAGACGCAGG
Source organism: Stegastes partitus (assembly GCF_000690725.1). Classification (NCBI taxonomy): domain Eukaryota; kingdom Metazoa; phylum Chordata; class Actinopteri; family Pomacentridae; genus Stegastes; species Stegastes partitus. The sequence continues at coordinate 126,095 of NW_007577792.1, forward strand.
AAAAATACACCACAGACACTTCCTTGTGTTTTTTTTTTTTTTTTCCTTCAGTGATCAGTGGCCTAAATGTAATTTATGTGAATAATTACAGATAATCGTATTCAATTATGCACTTAATGCTAATAGGACTAATAATACAATTTAATGAAGACAGCCTTGACAATTTATAATTTACCAAAGCAGACTGCTTAGCTCCGTAATTGAAAATCTGCTTTGGCAGTAAATGTGTGAAAACTATTTAATCCTCCCGTCGTCCAAATTCCCAGAATTCACTCTGGTTGTTGACGGCGTAGGAAAAATACAGGTGGGTCAGAACACACAGAGACGTTATTATCATAAATATTGATGTTGTAATAGAAGTTAGATGTACATTTCAGGCAAAGGTCACGCGGTGTCACGCCATCAAATCCGCCGTGAAAGCGATTATGACCATCATCATCGTCATCATCATGGTCGTTATTTAACACCACACGCTGTATTTTTGATCCTGCGTGAGGTTTGTTTCATTCACTCACCGGCGGGCAGACGGTTAACGCGACGAGCAGCGATTGGTTGAAATGTAGAATGTGACCTTTGCTAAGAGGTGCCGGCGCCATTAACTAAAGGTCAAACCAGACGACACATTTAACATCGGACGCGGCTCGGCCGGCTCTGACGTGTAACCACACAGGACCACGAGGCCGCCGCCGGTCACGGTGCAGCCGATTGATCTGCTTATGGAGCCCGTGTGGTTGGCTGCAATAAGGGACGCTGACAATGATGGACTGTTGGGCCTGTTCCTATAACACATGAGAGACACACGGTTATAGGACTGGATGCTGTGGCCGCTGAACAAATGGATGAACTCTCTTGGTAGTCACATAATATCATTCAGACCGTCAGTACGGTGCTGGTGGTGGTGGTGGTGGTGGGGGGGAAAGAATCGATAGCATCCTTGTGTTTCCGAGTTGGCAATATTGAGAATTTCACGGCGATATTCATGCGAAAGAAGTACAGAAAGCAAATTTGAAGCGAGCTTTTGAAACGTTTCCAAAAATGCAAATAAAGAGCCTCGTTTCCATTAATTGTTGTCGAGCAAATAAACTACAAGAAGAAGCCAGAGACAAAACCAGCTACTTGCCAAATGCTTAAAAAATCCTCCAAGAAGATAGAAACAAACAACAACGCTTTGGCAATTTCCAAGAGAAAAATGGATTCAAGTCCTCCGGAGCTGAGCAGAAAAATTGCAGTTATTCTTTCACGTCAGCTGGAATGTTTCATGTGAAGGCAATGAAAGAAGCAACTGATGAGTTATGTGTCCGCTACGTCAGGGGAAAAAAAAAAGATGGGAATAAAGGTGGTACCGTCCCCCTTATGCACGTTAGCGCTTTGAAAAGGAAAAAAAAAATTACCTCAAAAGGAACGTAAACGCTTTCACTGCGAAATTGTATTTAATAAGTATTTATGAAAATTGATGTTTCAGTTACCTTATTTTAACACAATACTTCAAAATGTGCATAAAAATGTGGCTATTGGCAAATACAATATATTTAAATAAACTAAAAGAAGTTATACTCTTTTTTTTTGTTTGTTTGTTAGTATCTGGTCATTTTATTAGCATGACTAGCCGTGGGGCTACCAAAAGCTCCTCAACTCCCTAAATGCACACATTTATAATATAATAAATATAATGTAATATAATGTTTACAATTTAGAGAGAGAGCGCCTCATTTAAAGTTAATTATTTTGTCTGGTAGTAGCTAATGGGAAGCAGTGAGCTAGGTAGGTAGTAAGCTAGCTCACTGCTTCACATTAGCTAGGTAGTAAACTAGCTCACTGCTTCACATTAGCTA
>NW_007577792.1:128367-135171 GCF_000690725.1 Stegastes partitus
TTTAATACAGCTAAGCCCCAAATTATTCATAGCCATGCCAAATATTGTTTCATAGGAAATTTTTATTAGACCAAGAGTTTTTTTTCTGGCTAAAAATGAATGAAAATAAACAAAGACAGTCAGACATTGTGTTGGAAATCGTTAAAATTCATCATTGACATTTCGAGCACAATATCTTACTGTCATGTGTTCACATATTTTCAAAAGTCACTATAAACCAAAATCTGGCGTGGTTATGAACAACTTGGAGTTTATCTGTATGTCATCTGGAGTCAGTCAGAGTGTGATGACGGTCCGTCAGTGAAATTCTAACTCCTACCACCACTTTCAAATGTTAAAAATTCCAACTTTCCTCATTAATTCCACACATATGATCCTTCCTGCCTCTGACACTGTGTGGAGTCCTGTGAAGTGCCCATACAAGTTCTGTGTCTGGGTGGTTTCTGACCCGAAGGCCCCCTTAACACTCATGACATTGGCATGCTCAGACTGGTGTGGATAATGGAGCAAAGGGACGACCTTTATGATGAATTAATAATTGATAGAGTAATTGGGTTGGCCTCTTACTGGGCCCAAGGAGCCCAAGGTTTTGCCTTGTGCCGCTGAAAGAGAGCCATTATTCTGCGCTGTGTGGCCGGCAAAGGGCAAACAGCAGATCAAATATTCACCATGGAGAACACACACACAATTATCCCCGACTTAATGGGGCTGACTTCACAAAAAGTCTTTGCTCGATGCGACGGACTGGAGCTGACCGCGGTTATCGGCAGTGACCTTGGAGGAGTTGGTCAACACTGGCGCTAATGTGGCCGGCGGAGGCGACGGCAGTGGAAGTGATGTTCATCTGGCTTTGTCAACAGAGTAGCAGGGATATGATTAAATATAAAAGGGTTGGAGGGGAGGGGGGGTGTTTTTTTTATTTTTTTAACCATAATTAGACGAGATAGCACTTGCCACAGAATTGCTTGATGGGAAATGATCTTAGAGAGGGTGGTGCCATCCACATCCCAGTGTGTCACTCCTCCATCTGTCCTCTCTCTCTTTGACGTGGAGATAAATGTTCTCTAAACGCCGGCCCGGCCTGCATATCAATTTTTTGACAGCGTGGCTCCGCCGTCCATTAAGACGTAATTATGTTAAAGATCTTCTATCTATTATTTGGTGCTTAACTGCGCACGCGAATCGCGGCGAGGTCAAGCTCTAATCGAAGCGTGCCGTTTAGTGGCTCTGAGTGCCTTGTAGGTTTTTTGGTAATTGGCCTTTTTGAACACTAATGGTATGTCATGACTGATGAGCGTTTTTGAGGTCCAACGTATGCTTTTTTTTTTGCCAGACGGGGGAACGAGCCGATGAGTTGGTGTTCTCCTGATAAAATGCTGTTTATTTATTGTGAGAGTGGGATGTTTTGGGGGGACGACGGCTAAAGCGAGGGTTCAGAGGGTTCTCTCTAGCAGCGAGGGTGAGGCGCCCTGCCTGACTTATGGAAAACACTGCATATTAACCGGCTCGCTCGCTCACTCACACATACTCAGCGGATGCTGCATGTATAATGAATAATTCCTATTTGTGTTGGCTGCCGTGTGCTCCCCCTCTGCTGGCCCCTCATACATTATTTGCTGTTGTATTGTTTTCCAGCTGTGAGAGCGCTCAACACTTCTCCAGACGTCGGGACGGAGTTTTGGCTGTTTGTAGCCGAGCGAGAGGCGACTAAACTCGTTTATTTATATATTTATCATTTCTGTGGTAAAAATCAACCCCCCCCTTCTTGCCTCGGCGTTAACAAAACCCGGAATAATAGCTAAAAATGGATCGCTTTTAACAAAAGTGTAACCAAAGAGCCTCGCAGCTCTCAGACGTGTTCTTTGAAGTGTACTTCCTGCAGCTCAAAGCGGTGGAGGTGCAGCCCGTCACCTCCTCAATATTCTCTCAACAACATGACAACCGGTTTAAACACACGAGCTGAGACGAGCGCAGACGAGTCCACCGTTTACAGGAATAAAAAAAGCGTTTTTTTTTTTTGTTCTTGTTGTCCCAGTCCAACCCCCCGCCTCCCTTGGTGGGACTGCAGTTAAAAAGCATGCGGTGCGTCGTGCACAGCAGGTGCCTGCAAACTCCACTGCAACTCCCTTAAACAAACCGAAACCGATCCGCTCCCTTCTTTCTGTCGGCGCTGACGAGGGATCAAACGGCAGAATGCTGACACATACAAAAAAGGGGGAAACAGCGAGGCTTGATGACGAGATCAAGTGGAATTTTAACTGTATTGGTTTGGCGTGAGTGTCCCATGCTGGATGGTTGGAAGCGGTGCTGCCTAATTAGCTATTCCAGACCATCTCTGAGACAGCGCTCGGGGCAGGTGGGCTGTAAGGAGCCGTCTGGATCCCTGCTGTGATGAAAGGCGTCTGGTTGTCACACAAATTTGATTGGACGGCGTTTAATTGCCGCACTCTGGTTGGATGGAGTGTTGGTTAATTGTAACCAGAGCTGGCCTGCGAGCTCGGTTTCCGTGCATACATCAGAGTAAAAGCATGCGGACGCCTAACATATGGCACGGGAGCCATAAATGAGATTTGTGTGCATGTGGGCTCCGGCTTCGGATGAGCGTCCTCTGTTTAGTCGGACTTGACGAGCTACCGTGAGGCAAATACCTCCGAGCACCATTTCGCAGCCTCCAATTGAGCCGAAGAGCAGAGAAGCGTGAGCGATCCGAAAACAGAATCATAAAAAGGGGGCCCAGAGACAATTGACTAATCCGGTGCAAACCCAGGATCTGGGTCTTATTGACTTACTGTCAGTGTAATCCATATCATAACCATCTGCTCCAGTGCTGTGAAACACCGAGGGCATATTAGCTGTATGTCTCCTGTGAGGGTTTTAGCTGACAGTAGCCTGAAGGGCTCCGTGGAGTCATTTGGAAGAGTACCTGTAAAGCCACGCTACATGAATCCTAATTCTGCTATTGTGTCTTCCTGCTGAGAGCTCAACGCTCGTCTTCGGCGGGTTAACACGGGAACAGTGCAGTCGGCACCGCGGGAGCGTGCAGTCTGCAGATTTGACATGAAGCGAAGTCTTTGGAGACCGATCCACGTATTTTGGAAGTCTTTTATTTGTGATTGCGCTGAATTATTCACTAAAACAAACAGCCTTTGAAAACCAAACTCTGGAAGCAAAGCGTTCGCGTTACAGCTGATCCGAAGAATAGTTTCCAGTGAAAGTCACCCAAAGCATTATTTTGACTGCCAGCTGTCCTTTGGTTTCCTGAGCCTCTGGATGGCTCTGTTTACATCAGCCCCGCTTCATAATAAACGGATGGACTGAGCCGCGGTCCTTGCCGGCCCTTTGTGAGCCATCAGTGCAACAACATATAATAACCTCTGTGGGCCAAAACACACACAGAGGTCATTTTCTGTCAACCACCTGCAATAACCCTCTCTCTCTGCTCAGCGCTTCCCAGGATCTGAGGGCCGAGAGACCGGCTCTGGGGGTTTTAATGAAACCTGCTGAGTTCTGTGACATGAGCCAGAATAACGGTGAATGTAACGAGCCCGTCTGTCTGTCTGTCTGTCTGTCTGCCTCTGGCCTTGACATTGACCCCCGTCTCAACCTTACGAATTTCACCCGACGCGTCTCTCTTTCATCAGAAGGTTTCTGTGTGGCAGCTTGTGCAACGCCGGGTTGAGAGTGGGGACAGCAGCCATAGGTAGGCAGCCCCTAATCTAGTCTTTGTCACTAAATATCAAGTAGACTGCCGGGATAACAGAGCGTGACAATGCAGGATAAAGCGATCCGGAGGGTTGTTCATTCCACGTCTGTTCCTGTTCCCCCGTCTTGCTCTGTGTCTCAGTTCTCCCTCCTTCTTGCTTGCTGCCCCTTTCTTGTTACACTGTGTTATCCCAGGTCTGATCCCCGTTCTTAGTTTTAATATCTTTCCCTCCACCAGGTGAATCTCAGACAAATGAAACGTTGTGAGCGAGCCGAGGACTCGGGCTGTGTTTATGTGTGCGTGGCTGAGCCTCCCCGGGCTGCAGTCTGAACCGGCCGACTGATGAGTCAATACCGGCTGCACAATCCGTAGCTTTTAGCCGAAAACCAATATGCTGCCTTATCGACTTGTCTAAAGATAAAACAACGCTATATTTTGGTGGCTTGAGCATCTTAAAAGCTGTAAATAGTGTCAGGTCCGGGGAGAGAGGGGGGATGGAGGAAGAGAATTAGGGTGTAAAGCGAGAAGGAAGATGTTACAGTGCTTCTGCTGGCACTTTTAGGCCAAGGTTTCCCGATGATTTATAGACTCGTGCAAGGCCTGGTTTTATTGAGAGCTACGGCAACAGAAGGATGTCATGGACACTGTCCTTACAATGGGGTTCAGGCTGGGTTTTTTTCTTTTTTTGTTCTTACTGCGGCAGGTAATTCTATGCAAAGCCGGCTACTAGAGAGCTGTCAACTGCCCCTGAATCAAAAGCAAATACCTCACCTTTGAGTCTCGCACAGATTCGCAGACAAGCACATATTGGTCGGTACAGGGCTTAAGCCTCAGAGGGGAATTAATTTGTTTCTTTAAAGGGGGCGAGAGAAAAAGAGGTGCCCGCAGAGTTAAAGAGAGATGATCATCGAGCTGTCCAAAAACATATGGAGACGGACCCTGAGAGACACGGAGAATGAAGATAAAGCTGTTTTCCAGCTGCCGTGAGGACTCATGTTATCGAGTTTTCTAGACGGATGAACAACACCTCTGGTGAGAGGTGAGCAGGCCCCCCTTATAAATAAAAGTTAAGAGGGATCTTCCTTGTTGTGAGTCATTATAGATTGACTCCCTAAACAGTCAGCAACCCAACATCCCCCCATCCCCCCCGCTATCCATCTCCCCACCTCTCCATAAATGCCAGGAGCCGATAATTAATGATAGATTGGCGGTTAATGAACGCGGCATAAAGGATGCTTGGCAATCAGGTGGCGCGTCGGAGGCTTTTGAGCTTTGACAGCCAAAAGGCGCATCAATTGTGCCCCGGAGACAAGTGTGCGTAATGGCCCGACAGTCAAAGCAATGACAGTTGTAGGTGAGATTAAGGGAAGGGGGGGGTAAAAAGCAGCCAGGCGTCCCTCGGTCACCAGTTGTGACACGCAGCAGAAGGCGGCCCGGTCGGCCCAGAGCGTCCTCGTGACAACGCAGACAGCCGTTTAACCTCCAGCCCTCCTCAGGCACATCAGAGAGGGACGCGGGGAGGGGAGGGGAGGGACCTCGGCGGCGCCACACACTCCTGACAAAATATTTAATTCCGACTTAAAAGGTTATTTCACAATAACACACGGTCCCCCTTGCCTCCTTTTTTTTTTCTCTCTCTCTGTCTTCTTCCCCTCCACAGCATTCAATTTATTTCCTTCAGACGCACGCTTCACTGGGTACTGTAGTTGACTCCCTCTCTCACTACAACTGCTGGCTTATTAAGTTTCCATGGCAACTTGCCGCATCCACTTGTGTTTTATTCCAGCCTGTTGGGACCCCACAGGGTAAAGCTTTAAGCCGGAACACCAGGAAGCGATGGGTTTAGAGGGGGAAGAACAACCTGCGGCAGCACCGAGGAGAGGGATTGTTGGAGAATTGCTCATTGCCCCCCGCTCCATTTAACCCGCTATGAGGCAGTGGAGCTGAAGCACCTCTTTTTTTATGTCATTGTGTCTCCTTGCATCAGGCCAAATATTAAAATATATTGACAGAACCACTAGAAGTGAAACTACCTGCGGGGACCAGACCATCTTTGTTTTTACTACAAAACAAATGCTAATAAATAATCTTTGCATTTCAAGCCTTTCATTTTTAATGACACGGTGCTTTGCTGCATTGGGTCAAGTGGGTTTTTTTTTTTAGCCACTCTGGCTGCTTGGCTCTGGGGATGGTGAAGACAGCCTTTTGTCCAGACTGAAATATCTCAACAACTGCCAGATGGATTGTCGGGGAATTTTGTGCATACATTCATGAACCCCAGAGGATGAATCCGACTGGCTCGACGTTTTCTTTGTGCCGCCAGCAGGTTGACATTTTCAGTTTTTAGGAGCATGTTCTTACAACTGTTTGATCCATTTAAATAAAATCATTTAAAGAGCATATTTATCAAAGGTGCTGTGCGTATTATAAGACAGGAAACAGCAAAACAATGACATTAAAAAGCTTCCTGAATCAACCTGTGAGACTAATGAACAGTAATATTAAAACCACAAAGATGAAACAAAAGCCACTGAAAACATGAACGTCTTGAGAGTTTCTTGCGACTAGATGAGGAACATTTGATTGATTTGCTCTGGAGCAGCCACCGCAAAGGCACAATGTCTGCAGCCTGGATTGTGAAACAGCTGCTAAGAGCGAGCAGGTGTTCTTAGGATCTAAGAAGCCTAGAGGTTGATGAAATTTTGAACAGACAGAGTCCCCTGAGGATGACTTGTGTTACCCTGATTTTTCTTAGTTAATGACCTGCATAGTAAGGACATTCCCACCAGCCTTAAGTGTGCCATGGTGAGTGATAATTAACGTGCACCTGATTATCATCAGCATGTTAGCGCCACAATTATGAGTGCGATGCTGCCATACTGGCAAAAAGCACCTCGGTGCTTAAATCCGTGTCAGATCTTTGACTGTACATAAGGATGGGCGACCCCACTGTGATGTGGAACAGGCTTCCTGAACACTGCTTTTGATGTGTGGGATCCAACTTTTGATATCTTGGCAGTGCCTGACTCCTTCCAGCTAATTGTAAAATGAGTAAAGAGATGGAACATGAGTGAAGCTGAGGCGGACCACAGACTGTACTG
>NW_007577792.1:136264-157992 GCF_000690725.1 Stegastes partitus
TTTCAAATCTATTGACAAACGCTTTAATGAACATTAACAATCAGAAAAAGCTGTGGGCCTCAAGCCAGCTCTGTCTGAGCTGCTTTGGGCTCATTACAATAGAGTTATTGCTAATAAATCACAATTGTACCTCAATTCTTCAGGGCCTCTGTCATTTTCACATGTTCGCACCACCTCCTCATTAATGCCCGTAACCTTAGAACGACTGCTGCTGAGCTAATACGGACCGCCATTGATTAGATCGTACATTTTCATTTCATTACTTAATTATCAATTCAACTCTCTGGGACCCTTTTGAAAGCAAATAGATGTAATCTAACACACTATAAGTTAATAATGCCAATTTGATTTTACAATTCCAAATTTTATATGCATACTAAGTAGCCTTGTTAAGATTTCTACCAAAGAGATAATTAATTATTTCATATGCCAAATGAGAAATTGTCTTATCTTTAAATTACTCTTCAAGGTATTACACCAGATTTAGAATTTCAGCTCTAATTTGATGCAGTTCTTTCAAGGCGCCGGCGCCCACATTATAGTCTTCATTAAGTGTCAATTCTATGAAAGACCACAGATTTCATTAACATGGGCTCCACACAATCAAGGCCCCTTTGAAAATCATTCCTTTTGTAACGTAGGCTCAGGGCAGAAAGAGAAGGATCTTTACAAAAACTGCACACACTGTCATTTCATTGACAAATTACCATTAAATGCACTTTGACCACACCGAGCCTCAGTCCGTGCCCCGTCAATGGACCCAGAGTCAGGTCAAGTTCGCTGGAAAATGGCTGTAAAAGGCGGCTAGATGAGGCCCTAACTGCCCTGGTTAAATAATATTGATGGCTTTTGCTCACAGCGCTGTCTGTTGATAACAACAGCAGTTAAGTGATTTTGTTTCGGAATGTGGACAGATGTAATGCCCGTATATTGAGAGGATTTGGCTCGTTAGGAGCCAAACTTATGAAAACATTTAATCTGCATGCAGAAAGGATAATTAGAGACAATGAATATGTCTCCCACTAATTGTTTATCCCTCGGCCAGCATGAAACCATTAGCAAACACAACTCAGAGCCATCAATTTCTCTTCTTTATGACAGGGGTATTAAACACGACCTCGTCACTTTGGCAAAGTTGTTGGACAGAAATGAAAAGACTATAATGTGTGGGAGGGAAAAGATGGTAGAATACATCAAACACTATTAGAATAATAATTTATCTGCTCTTTTTTTTTTTTTTTTTTTTACCACTTAGTGCTGTGGCTTTGGGTGCAAAAAGAAAACACCACAGGGATCTGAGCTCTGCAAGCTGGCTCTGATTTAAGAGTGAAGGCCATTGGGGGCCAGATAGTAGATCATGAATGGTTCCACTGTGTCTCAACCCAGAGCTACGGAGCTGAACCCGCGAGCACACATAGACACACACTGGCACCCACTGCACACTCCACTGGTCCAATCTTTTCATTGCCTTGGTGTCACTATGGAAACCTCCTCCTCCTCCCCCCCAACACACACACACACACACATCTACACACACACACACACACACACACACACACACACACACCCCGTCACTCCCACAACTGTCCTCTCCTCAGTAATCCTCTGGGCTGTAAGGAAACGATACTGAAGCATGACTGAAAGGAATGGATTGTCGGGGTGGCTGGCGGAAAAAAAAAAAAAAAAAACCTTTAAAGAACTCGGACAAGTGTGTCATGCCTCCAGTTATCCATCCACACCTGGGCGAAGGTGTGCGTCTGTGTGTGAAGGTGGCAGAATCAATACGCAGGAACACTGTGCAGCCCACTCATCCGGGGAGGCAGGCTGCCGGTGCTGTTGTGCTCCGATGGCCCGGCGTGCACCTTTTCAAAAAAAAACTCGCCTGTGATTAGCCGTGGTTTATTAGAAGCCACGGTGTAAATACCACATGTAACGCACTCGCTGCCTTCCGTCGGGCATCGGGCACAAAGGGATCATTCTGTTAGCGCAGTGATCTCATCGCTAAGCTATCCCATCTCGCTCCGTCAGTGCCACGGCCTTGGTCGGATATTGGCCTTGAGAAGCAGAAGATTGTCCACTCCTGTTATTTGTTTGCCTCCTTCTCCTCTTTCTTTTTACTACTCCGCTAAGAATTCTCAGGATTAAGGATTTCCTTTGTTAAATTACCTGATAAGTGATCTCATTTTCAGCACGCTACGCTCTCGGTCCCAAACAGAGCCTTATATGGAGTTTCCACTACTGTTTTCTATGCATGCCGAGGGGAGGTGCAGATGCAGGAGATATGATATGTGATTGACTGAACAGGGGAGGAAGAGGATGAGGAGGGAGAAGGGAGTAACAAAACTCTGAAGGAGGGGGGGGTGAGTAGAGGAAGTAAAGGATGGGACGATAGGGAGATAAAGACGAGGGAGGGAAGGACGAAGAGGGACAGAGGATGATGGCGGCGGCGGGGGGGTGAAAGACAGAGAGGGGAGGTAATAAGTCCCTCCTCCAATCTGGTGTTGTTGAGCAGGGGTAGTAGCAGAGCACACATTCCATTAGGCAGTAAATATTGACTCAGCAGCGAACAACTGGTTTCTATTGCATAGCAAACAAAGCTATTGTGTGCCTGGCAGCCCTGAAAGGCCTCTGTTTGCACATCACGCTCACGGCTGATAAGTAGGCAGTCTCATTCACTGCGGGGGTCTTATACGTCTTCCTTTTCCTCTGTGTCTTCTTTTTTTTTTCCTCTCTTCTCTCCCTCCCTCTGCATTTCTCTATCTGTCTCCCACTCTTGGCCTCCAGCCACCGGGGCCAACAACCTTGACTGTAATCCTCCTCCACACGGTGGTTCCAAGCAGCTGAATGTGCGGCTGAATTAATCATGGGCGTTCCCGTCTCAAACAATGGGCCCAGACATGTTACACAGCAATAACCGCTGGCCTAATCGTTATTGACTGGCAGCTCATCAGCATTTATGAAATGTACATTCAGGCCACGAGACTCTCGGCGAGACGAATGAGCGCAGCAGTATTTACCTAGATGACTGTACCGAGGGCTGGGCTGTTTGTCTGCAGATTACATTGTGCATTTACATGCTGACCTCTGAACCCGAGCAGCTCTCGGAAGGATTTGTGGCCAAGGAGTGGACTTATCATCTACCTGGGACTGTAAATACGGGTCCACACCCTCCTGCTGTCTTCGTCTACTGATACATGGCATGCGCTCCACTCTTGCACCATATGGGCTGACTCAGGCTGTTAGTGCACTCGGTTGTGCAACATTAGTCAAGGAGCCATTGTGTTGTTTTTGTTGAACGCAGGTGTGTGTGCAGCGTGGACGTGCGGTGTGAGCTGAAACAACCGCAACGTATCGGAGAGCGTCATCAGCGTAGACGGGAACATACTGTACATACTGTAGGTGTGTCATCGCTGTGGTAGTTGGTTATTACTTAATGTGAGGAAAAAAAAAGGTGCAGTTTCAGGTGTGTGAGCGTTAAATCCTGCTTGAAAGTTATCAGCTTTAGTGTGAGAAGATGCTGATAACACACTGAATGGGCTTCATATTAGAGGGAGGATGCCACAGAAACAGCTTGTTACAGAAGGTGTCTGTAAATTGTGACGATTGTTGTCATGTTGGGATTAAAAAAAGCATCTTAAAACTTATTGTAGGCTGCATTAAAGCATTGTTTCTTTGTTGTTGTGGAGTGAATTTAAAACTATTTTTAAAAATGTTTTAGTGAGAAAAATGAGATTTGTTTCCTGATAAACTGGTGTCATCAGCCAACCACTAAAACCCTTACAGAAGAAACTGGCAAGACTTTTGTCATCTACGAGGGGGAAAAAAAAGGAAACAAGTCTTCAGGAATAGTTTCAAATATTATCTCATGTCATCTGGTATCAAACTTGTTCCACGCTGTCAGGAGACAACAAAAGATGAACAAACAGCTGATCAGTCGCGAGTTAAGCATTCGCTTCGTCATAACTTATATAACGAGCTCTTTTGTGCATTAAGTCTTTTTCAACAATCTTTTTTTTTTGCGAAATTGTTGAAGAAACGTCTGAAGGCGTGCTGTTCCCACGAAAATCAGTTATTACTTCATATGCGAGGTGTGGTTTTAGGTGCGTAGCACTGTAATTTATCTTTGGAGGGACACTGAAACCCAGCCACAGTAACAGCTTATTATTACTGAGGATGTCTGCAGAAGGTGACGGCTGTTGTCACGTTCGTGGTGCAGCTGTCTCACATGTAACTGCAGCTCTGGTTTGAGAGAAATGTGCCCAGATTATGTATATTGTTGTGACCGGTTGAAAAGGAGCCATTAGATTGATGTGGTGGGATTCATCACCTCGGTAACGCAGAAGATGGAGGAGAATCTTCGAGTATTTTAAGTGCCTAAACTTAACCAAACAGCAAATAAAAACCAGAAGCAAACCAGTGGACATAAGTCTATGAAAACTGAACCCACGTGGAACACAAACTGTACGATTACACAGTTTGGTTCGTAACATAACTCCCGCTGCGGTTTAGTTGTACAGAAACACACATTTCGAGAGACAGGGATAAATTATGAAACCTCATGAGGGACAATGACTCGTTTATGAAACGTACCCACCTGAATGCCTGTTTGGTGAAGCAGCAGGTGTTGACGTTCCCATCTGCTCCATTGTGTAACGCTGCCCCGTTTGTCTGCTAACGTGATTCCTTGAATGTGGAGAACAGTGCTGTAATTCTACAGTGCAACATGAAAAGCCTTTACCTGCAGTCACTTGTGATTTTGTAAGCTCCGGAAAACACACAGCTATGCGCATCCTCCCACCCACCCACTCACCCACCCACTCACCCACTGACTCCCCCTTCCAGGCCGACTGTTCGTCTGCCAAAGTGACACCTCCTTTAAAGAACGGCACGAGGTCCTGTGTGGTATGTAGGTTTAGGCGGTGCATTATAATTACATTGCTTTTGTCACCGTGTGATGCTCCAACAGATGTTCGGAGAGGAAGTGCCCGGGCAGGCGCAGCGCTGTTTATCACAATCTGCTGTGAGTCCTGTAATATCAGCTCGAGATTGAAGACTTTAATACTGCTCCTCCACAGCAAAGAAAAACGGCAGTAAAAATGAAAGCCAACCCATCAAAGCACAATATGTCCAAGCGACAGCTTTGCAGAATGCTCCTTCCTCCATCTCCCCTCCTCCTTCCTCTCCTCCCATCCCCCCATGTCTTACTCCTGCTCCTCTCTTCTCCCCATTTATTTTCCTCCTTCATCCCCTCTCCTGTCCCCCTCCTCTCCCTGCTTTCTCTCTCTCGAACCACCAGCAGCAGCAGAAACAGCAGCATCTGAGCCCGGCAGGCTGCAAGTGGACAGTCTCTGCCTGATAAGCCGGATTCACCGTGACCTTTCTATTGTTCGGATGGCAGTTGGCAATAGCGAGTACCGGTGTCCTTCCAAATCAAATATTTGATTCATAAACACCGGGGCCCCTGAGTCGAGGAGGGCTGAGGTACATGTAATTCCTCCGTAGGAGTCTGGCACCTTCGATGCTAAAGAGCCGGGGACGGCGAAGGTGGAAACCCCCTCGTGAATTGTTTCAGCTCTCGCTCTCTTGCTGCGACTAAACGTTGGGTTTTAGTGTGCAGCAGGGAGGGAGGGGGGGGAGAGGAAAAAAAAAAAAAAGTCAAAAAGAAAGCAGAGGAGATCATTTGAATAATGTTTCTGTCAGCTTCTTGCACCCCACCAGCCCCCCACCAATCCTGCTTCACTCTCCCCTCGGTTCATCCTCATGTCCCCCTGGGAGGAATCTGCTACGATTTACTGCAACACACAGCATGCTCTGCATACACAAACCGCGCTGACACCACACATATGTGCACACACACACACATATGCCACATCACCATCTTGCCTGGTGAATTGAAGCAAAGTAGAAATTGTACTGGGGTAGATTTCAAAGTGAACATCGATTGAATTCCCCACTGTTTCCCTCTGTGATATAGTGTGTCCTAATGTAGTGCATTTGGAATGAAAATGGATGGTCTTGCATGGAAAAGATAATTTCAAAGGCCACTGCTGCTATTTTGTCTGAATATCAATGTTACTCGCAGATTTTGATCCCATACAGCACGATTGTATGGGTTTGATATCAGAGAACAAAGGTTATAGCCCTGGGCGAGTTTTGATACCAGCCTGTATTCCCCAGTGCCGGCAAAGGGACATCACCGAGATGTGTCAGTACCACTGTACGCTGAAAAGTTCTTCGTTTCTGTTTCATCTGGGTTTTTTTTTTGCTTGTATGGAAAAATCTCTTCTGGCACATCGGCCAGGAGAGCATAAGCTGAATTGGTGCTTTCATTTCTGTGAAACCAGAAGTCTGATTTTAAAATGATTAGATTTCATATCTGCACGCGTTCACGTGAGATGAAAACACGATGAGTAAAACTTGGCAGATGCAAGCGGGAAGCCCAGGTCTTCATTTGATTTACTCTTATGTTCCCTTGTTATCTTAAGGGCCTTATAAACTTCACGCAAGTAGGAGAAGGAAGTAGATAGAATATCAAGATCGACAAATCCCCGGTGGAGAGTTAAACAATATCGTCATATAAAGTGGTGTAAAACTAAACAAGCAAGCATTTGCATAAACTTTAATATGCCTTTAAAACAGCATCAATAAATGAGCGTCGACATTACAGTGAGGTCTATAAATTCTTCTCACACTTCAATCACAGCGGTGCAGTCGGTATAGGAGCCATTTATTGTTGCTTTCGAGTCATTTTCTGACTCTCAGCGTGCACCTGATTTTGCAGACTGTTGTAGGCTTGTTTTTTTTTTATTTGTCTCCTCAGCGTTTGCATCTCTCACAGGAATAGTTGGTGTTTTGTTGGTCGGTTTTCTTGTTACCTGCGAGACTGCAAATTATCCTTGTAAACTGTTGCTCCAGCTGCACTTGGGCATGCACAGAAGTGTTTAGTGCCGGTACGCAACAGGCATAAACTCAGAGAGTCAAAACAACAACTTGAATTGGCCCCTCAACAAAACAAAAATAGCTCAGTGACTCGAACAAATAAATAAGACACAATTGTGCTCAAAATCCAGTCCTGGATTCGTGGATCTGCTCATGACAAACCACCTTAACAAAGCTCAAGTTTTAAGTACAAGTTTATCATTGTTAGCATCGTTGCCGCACAGCTAGAAGATCCCTGATTCGTGTCCTGTTTAGGACGCCCAGGATCTTTCTGTGTGGAGTTTGCATGTTCTCCCCGTCCAGCGTGGGTTCTCTCCAGGTTCCTCCCACAGTCCAAACACATGCTGTTGTCAACTGGTGATTCTAAACTGTCCGTAGGTGTGAATGTGAGTGTGCTTGGTTGTCTGTCTCTAAGTGTAGCCCTGTGATAGACTGGTTACCTGTCCAGGGTGTCAGCTGGGATAGACTCCAGCCCCCCGCAACTCTCGTGAGGATTAAGCGGTGTATAGATGATGGATGGAGGTCCTCCTCTGAGGACACCCTCAGACCTCTGGTTGTGTCATGTGGATGCTCAATCATACTGGGATCTGGGTAGTTTGAACACTGTAGGCTCCTGGTCTTGTTCCTCCAGCTGCTCCTGAGCGGTTTTTGAAGTGAGGCTGGGTCTGCAACATCCACATTCATGTCAGGACCTGAGCTATCCTGTCACCCGCCGGTGGTTTTAATGTTGTGGCTCAGTGTTGTAAGTTTAAAAATTGTTCATCCAAATGCAATGAAACACATCTGACCTGGCTGTCTCTTAGCCTTTGACATAACACAAACAGCAATATACACAAACTCCCCCAGTAACGAATGGATCACTGTGAATTATGTAGAGTGTCGACTGTTCAGTTCTCTAATCGCCTGAGGGGAAAACGCCTTTGCTGACCTTTGAGGTGACACAGAGTTACAGAGTCCCTCTGCCGACAAAAAAAAAAGAGAGAGAAAATAAGAGGTGAAGGCTATCACACAACAGTCAATGAAACAAATAACTCTGAGTGGATATATTTTCCTGTTAGTGCCACCGCGCCTGGAGACCAGTTGTGACCGACCACTTACCCTGTGACTTCTCCCTGCTTCAGTAATTTAAAAAAAAGTATTTAGTTTTTGTTGTTTTCATACTTTGTGGTGCTCCATAGGATGTGAGTGCACTTACTGCAAGTGGTTTATCATTGCGACCAAACTACACCAACACAACTTAGACACCTCCGATAAGGCACAACAAGCATTTTTTCCCCCACATGTAGTCAATGGAAAAGATGTAAAGTGGTTGTGAACATCAGAAACAGACGCCATGAGTCCATAGTGAGATGTGTCTGCTGGTGTCGCCATTCCATCCATCCATCATCTATACACCACTTAATCCTCACTAGGGTCATGGGGGGCTGGAGTCTATCCCAGCCGACCTAGGGTGAAGGCAGGGGACACCCTGGACAGGTCACCAGTCTATCACAGGGCTACACTTAGAGACAGACAACCAAGCACACTCACATTCACACCTACGGACAATTTAGAATCACCAATTAACCTCAGCATGTTTTTGGACTGTGGGAGGAAGCTGGAGAACCCGGAGAGAACCCACGCTGCACGGGGAGAACATGGAGACTCCACACAGAAAGATTCCGGTGCCCCCACCGGGACGCCAACCGGCGACCTTATTGCTGCGAGGCAACAGTGCTACCACCTGCGCCACCTTGCAGCCCCTGTCGCCATTCCTTTACAAGCAAATTAGATTTGTGAGGGACGTTGTATTTGAACCCAACCACGATCTGCTCCGAAAGCTAACCAAGGCTTTTGGGACTTTAAGCAAACCGTGAGTAAAAACATGAGATATGAGCCTCAGTCTCTGGCGTGGATGGTGGTCATGGAAGCTTTGGTTCGACTGAGAAGGACAATAACACACTATTGGGCCTGACATTGTGGATGTGTGTGGAACAACTGTGCAGCTCAAGCAAAAAGACTGACTGAATGAAAACGTTCTTGCACTATGGTATCCGGTACATCCACGGACAATCTGCGATGGTCTATATTATATTTTGGTTTAAGAACTCCGAGCATTCAGGTCCAAAGTGTCGTTCATTTCCTCCTCTATGTCTAATCAAGTCCTATCCCCCCATTTTCAGTCCTTGAACACTTTTACAGATTTTTGCTGCAGAGTGTGCTTTCAGGAAATTTGAACAGAATTGCCAATATGATTTAAAGCTGGCCTTGTTTAGTACACCGTACTCAGGAGAGTCTGGAGTTCTAGTTAGTTCACATCCCAATTCGGTTTAATTTATGTGGCGCCAATTCACAACATATGCCACTTGAAGGCACTCAGTGTTACACATCGTAAGGTGAGGACGTTGCAATATTACACAGAGAAACCCAACAAATCTAAAGTTTCCCTCAGATTCCTTTTGAGCAAGCGCTTGGCAACAGCCGATGATATTGTCCAATTCACCTGTGCAACAGATGCCTTATATAATCTGAACTTAACAGATGTCTTATACAACCCTAACTTATATAAATCAAATCAAATCAGGTGAAGAAGAAAAGAGTGACAAGGTAAGTTTATGTAGCTGCCAGAAAACTCCAGACAGATGCCATTATCAGGATATTGCCTGGTTAGAAGGAAAGGTCATAAAAGTTGCCAGGTGTGGAATCAAATCATCTGAGAAGACGTGAGAGGATTTAAGTGTCTGTTAAAGGAAAATACCAGCAATGGCTGCTGCTGCTGCTTCTTGCCTCATTCACCTCAACACATCTCTTGCCTTTTATGATCCCATCACATGGATGAATGCTGGAGTTTGGGGCACAATCTGCAAACTCACATATTCTTAAAGCACCATTTCCTGAAGTGAATGCTGATTTCTGTTGGTACCTGGTGTCAAAGTTTTCCTCTTCCTGCCTGGAACGTAAATTGAAATTTGATTGGGTTCAATTAACATTTTATATTTATGGTAATATCTAGCTAAAATCTAACTGTGCTATGAAAGGGGATGAACATGGTGCAGCGTGTTTCACCTTTAGAGGAGAAACGTTGGAGGAAAAATGACAAATGTCGGTGCAACTTGTAGGCGAACATCCAGAGAGAATGATGAGTCGGTGAGGTAGGAACTGTACAGCTGAGGATCATCAAAGGGCCAAACTAAACCAGCAGAGACTCATTAGGACAATCGGTATACATACTATGATTTAAGCTGTTAAGCTGCAACATGTGTACAGTCTTCAGCTGCTGGTACCGACTGATACGCTGTCTGCTACAAGTGATATAAGATGTAAGTGAAGCGCATACATTCCTTCATGCCTGTTATGTAATTTGCAGACAGACAGAAGCAGGTTGCTTTAAATAGCTGCCGTGGGGCTGCAGCAGGACGGATATAGACACCCGGCTGACTTGTGTCATCGTTTAAGACGGTGAAGAATGTCCACACTGCAGACCACTGGCAGAGGAACGCAGGCTCTGTGACATTTACAGTAGGATGTGCAGTTTGGCCGTGCTGCCCTGAGGTGAAATGAGGTCCAGGTGTACCCATCATTTAACATGTCTGCAGGATTTTAGATGTAATATCTGCT
The DNA here is from genome assembly GCF_000690725.1 of Stegastes partitus. Lineage (NCBI taxonomy): Eukaryota > Metazoa > Chordata > Actinopteri > Pomacentridae > Stegastes > Stegastes partitus. The sequence continues at coordinate 146,801 of NW_007577792.1, forward strand.
TTAGAAGCATCAACACAACTCTAAGATGCCTTTTCCTGTGTTGCTTCCGGTCATGCAGTTCCTATAAAACGCTTTGGTTGCAATTAAATCATTCAGCCTGTGTGGATTGGTCCCAATCGGCTTTACACATGTGGACAATTTTACCTCCATCCTTACATGCAGAACTGCTCAAGCTCTGTCGTTCTAAGTTGAATCGAGGTCTTGGCTCTGACTTGGCCACTCCAGAACCTTCACCTTTAAGCTATATCTGTGTGGCATTGGCTGTATGCTTCAGGTCATTGTCTTTCCTGGTAGACAAATCTTTACCTAAGGGAAGGAGATAAAGACTTGTAGCACCAACGAGCTGCACCTGTGTTGAAATTGGTGACTCAGTTTAAAGGGGGTGAAAACATTTTTAACTCTTTGATACTTCTATGTAAAAATCTGTTTTCATTTTTTGTCTTTTTTTGTAAATTCTAGTCAAAAACCTACCACCTTACAGTAGAGACCTCTGCTGATGCAGCATATTGAGAAAATATAGAAGTCATGACTCAGCAAAAACAAGCACCTGTTTAGTAGTGCTGTTTTTGTTTTTGTTTTTTTTAAGTTACGGGAAATCTAGGAAACAGAAGCCAAAAATTTAGCTCATAGATCAGGTCAAGGTGCAAGAACCCTGGACTGCACCTCCCACAGTGCAAGCATCTGTTATTATGCTGCACTCACGTCACATCTGAGTTTAATTCACGTCAACACTGACTTTGTAACTGCAACGAATTGCATACAGTCGTATTTTTGTGAATGCTCTGATGTAGTCAAAAGCATTTTTACCCTTCACATGAGGTTAAAGCCTTGTGCAAAGATCGAAACTATTGACTATAGCTGGATGAACCCTCCGTGATATCAGTCAGAGGTTTCCTAACTGCTCCTAACTCCCAGTAAATCAGAAAAAGAGCAAAAAGATGGAGCACTCAATCAGATTGGCCTAATCCTTAAAGTAATTTTAACAGGTGAGCATATAGGTATATAAAAATTCTAGATCACCTTCATCCCATCCATCCATTCTACACATGTGTACAACTGGGGAACATAGGACCCTTTGTCATGTTGCCATTATGTGTGATGTGAATCTAGGGAAGATAAGAGCCTGGGAACATATGAGTGACCCCGTTCAGACAACAAGATATCGGCATAAAAAATAGTCCAGCCCAAAAGACAAGGGGCGTTGGAACCAATTAAATGGACAGTTTCCAGCACCATGTGCAGCTACAGCGACTCTCTACTGACGAAGGCCCAGCTCTTGGACTGTATTAGCATTTTAAATTCCTAGTTTAGCGCTAGAATGGGCCTTATGTAGCCTGCTAGCTAAATCAGACAACTGCTAGACATCTTTTTGCTATCGAGTTTTTCAACAGGATTGATGCCGTTAGCAACAGCAGGGAGGTGCGTTTGTTTTATGTGAGCCTTACGGGTGGTCACCAAACACGCCTGTAACTCCATTTCAGTAAACAGTAACAGCCTCCACCTGGTGGTGCAACCAGGTACTACAGTAGATCTATAATACGTTTTCTTACAGTTAAACTGCATTTTCCCTTGCGTTTGCCTAATCGGTTTGTCCATCCATCCACTATCTATACACCGCTTAATCCTCACTAGGGTCATGGGGGGCTGGAGTCTATCCCAACCAACATAGGGCGAAGGCAGGGGACACCCTGGACAGGTAACCAGTCTATCACAGGGCTACACTTAGAGACAGACAACCAAGCACACTCACATTCACACTTACGGACAATTTAGAATCACCAATTAACCTCAGTATGTTTTTGGACTGTGGGAGGAAGCCGGAGAACCCGGAGAGAACCCACGCTGCACGGGGAGAACATACAAACTCCACACAGAATGATTCCGGGTGTCCTAACCGGGACACAAACCGGGGATCTTCTAGCTGTGAGGCAACGATGCTAACCACCGAGCCACCTTGCATCCCAACCACCTTCATAAATTTTAACGCTATAAAGGCTGAAATGTGTTTTGTATCAGGCTGTTAATGGGTTTATTTCTGCTGTAAAGTTGGACATTTAAACATGGGGATCTATGAGGATTACTCACTTTAGGAGCCAGCCTCAAGTGGCCATTCGAGGAACTGCAGGTTTAACACTCCTTCATTTGCCGCTTATTCCAAACCTACGAAACTTTTCCATCTTTCAGTTCCATCCCTGATGATATGAATGCAGCATTAGGCGTCTCCTGTCCCATCTTTCAAACTCCACACCCACACTTCATAATGCAGGTTTTCTTTCATAAATCTGTTGCCTCTAAGGCCAAGCGATGATGTCATCACGGTTATCTCTCATCATTTTGTCAGATTTCCAAACACTCCCTCCACGGAAACATGGGAGACACACGTGTTTTCACATGCTGTGAGTGTCTTAGCTTAGCAAGCAAGTAACTCGATCACAGCTATCTGTACATGGGGGTACATTATAGCTGGCACTGTGTCACACGGAAGAGCTGCAAAGGCACGCTGAGTGGAGCTGGATTTTCCACTGAGCTCGTGTGTTAAAATGCTGCATGGAACATCGCCAGAGTCTTTCATATTTAAAATGACAGTTATGGTCAATGGTTCGTGCACTGAAAGAAGGTAAAATCAACTCTCTGTGTTAACCAGCGCAGTGCAGGAGCAGAGAAACCGATTACTATTCAAAGCCTTTAAATGAATTTAAAAACAGTTACTTTAGTGCATTTGCAATTCAATCACCGTGTCTCGGATTAATGCAGAAAATGCCATTTGCATTCCTACTCTGAGCCGAGCTGCGCGCACTGATGCACACAAGGATCACAATAGCAGCTAATTTATGTGATATCCTGCTACATTATCATTCATAATCACCTGTATAGCTCCTTAACGGCGAGGATCTTGGAGACGAACCTGCCGCGCAACATATGTACTGTATGCAGCGCATTGTACAAAACAATCAGCGAGCACACTGTACAGAGCAGCAGGGTGCATGGTTTGATGCTGCACAGATCCCTCCTACTGTTCAACACTTCCCTCTGAGGCTTTAGTGTGTTTTCATGATGCAACATGCTTGGCAGCTGGCAGAGTTGCAGAGCCTTGTCTGCTCCCAGTAAAAGACCCGGCATAAGCCCTAATGTTTTGTGACTAGAATTTTGATCATTTAAAATCTTTTTTTTTCCACACTTGTTTTCTCTGCTCTCCCTCCTTTCTCGCTCTCTCTTCTCTCCAGTTCGCTCTGCTTCAGCCTCTCTGTCTGTGTAAGTCACAGAATAATGAGTTCCTCATCCTCCTGCGGTGAGCCGCGCTCACTGTTGCAACCCAGGGCTTCTTTGATATGGATTCTGTTTAAATCAGCCATCCCAGTTATTGTTGGGTTTCCTTGAAAGGTCATTCTCTCATTAAAACCAATCAACATTGGAAGTTTTAAGATCACTTTTGCCCTTTTGAAAGGATGCTGAGAGATGATTTCCGCCCGTGGAACAGATTATCCTTTCCAATAAAAATCTGACCACAAAAACGGAAGAATCTGCGAGATCAAAGACACGGAGGTGGACGATCCATATCTCGCACTGATTTTATTCCTGAAATTCAATCAGGTGCCACCGCTGTCGCACACCGGTTGTGATGTTACTATATGAAATGGATTCAATTAAACGGGAAACACGGGAATCTATGTTTTGCAGAAGATGTGCTATTTTGGCCTAAAGCTATATCATACAAATGACCATGTGTGTTTGCTCCTGCATCTTCTCCCGCCATAGTAACAGAGATTAAATTAGCACTGCAGTGAAACGAAGGTATGATGTCTGGTATGCAGGCTTCAATATCCTGTTTACCCACAGCTCTGGCTTCACATGCATCCAGTGAGCAGAGAAAAATCTCTGCTCTAACTTTTCTGCGCTGAATATGTGACACTTTCTCCATATGTTGAAGTGACATGCATGCAGGAGGAGCATTCATGCCTCTTTTTATCACCTTTCCAAAGCCAAAAACACCACTAGTGAAAGTGTAAGAAAAAGGTTATGCACAATACAGCGTGTGCCTCCTCTGAAGTGAGCTGCAAACATTAGCAGCATAACTGAGCACCTATAGAAGGAACATTAGGTTACTCGTAAAGACAAACAGCGTATCGGTAACGTTTGTGCTTAAATGTTAGGACTGTCACATTCACCGTTCGCGAGCTAAGACGATACTGAGTCTCGGCTAACATTAGCTGCTCTTTTAGCAGACCAAAAACAACCCCGTGTTAAAGCAGGGAAGGCATCGGCGGGGGAGGAAACACAATCCAGGAAATCCAGTCTGAGCAACAAATTAATGCGTTTCAAGAGTCCGATGCCAAACATTGCACGGCTTGTGTTGTGACAGCAGCTCTGGAAAGACATCACGACAGCAGCAATTTATCTTTTATTGTGAATATTGCGAGGTAAACATATAAAAAAATACTTGGATTGGCCAGTGGCTCCTTGTCAAATGCCATTAAAGCTTTTTTCCCTGAACGACCCTGCATTATTTTGTTGTGGTCCTTTGTGTTGGCAGCCTCGCCGCACCAACAGACCGGCCCCATTCAGATGAATTACAGGACTGTGCTTTTTCACACTGGTCTGAATGTGGCCTGAGGGAAGTTTAAGGCCAATTTGTGGTTTCTATGCTTGCAAGACCCCCCCATGCAGACGACTGTGTAGAGCCCAAAGTTTGAGACCGTATGGACTGTCGGCACAGTCAACCTGTTCTCGTTCCCAGGACGTCAAACACAGCAGTTATGTCAAAGTCAGAGATATACACAAGCTCTGTTTTGGAATGAGTGCCATCCACGCCAATATTCAACACAGATAGATATAAGAGTAAGAGTAGAAGAGCTTCATAAGCAGGCTGGACGTTGGAGGCATGAAGGACTTTCATCAAGGAGTCTTGTTTTCATCTGCGGTTCGGTTTAAGTTTTAGCACCAAAACAAAGGTCAGTATTCCCGTTCACACCATCAACTGCAAGTCACATGGCAAACTTCTGGTCTGAAGAGGAGCCTACCAGCAGAGAACATTTGGCCACAGCATCTATTTCTGGCTCTCGCAGATTTTTATAGGTCTATCGCGTTCAAAAATGTGCATTCAGCTGTGACACCGAGGGTTCCCGACAGTATGTACCAAGCAAGTGCAGACGGTGCATGTATCAGGAAACGAAACTGGACGCTCACGCTGAGCTCCCTATGCATGTCATATATTCCACATCCTCTGTGCTATTCTTGTTAAGCCGTTGCATAGTTCTCCATGTGAAGCCAAACACAATAAACAGAGCGGCTCTTCTTCTTCGCTATCAGGAGGTCACCATTTGAACAGCGGTATGTATGGAGGTGGATGCATGTTTGCTGTTCAGCTCTGCGGCTGTCTGCAGTGAACACGAATTGGCCCTCACACTGCAGTCATCTCATTGCTATGTTGGGTGACGAGTTGAGACTAACTTTGGCAAACATCTCATCAGCTTTACCTGTCAGCAGGTAGTTTTAAAACGTGACCAATGGAACACAAGTGACTTTTTGTCCTGATCCAGTTTTATGTATTAACGTGAGAGCATTTTGATTATTTTTTAAAATTTCTATTTATAAGGCGAACCAGCCATATCTTCCACATCTATCATCAACTAGAGAGAATCCTGAAACTTCTGCTTCGTGTGTCGCTTTAGGTTTAATCTGTAGCATCACCATGAATGTAACGCCAGTCATCAAATGCATATAAGACCCTTTTATGTGGGCCATTTTTCCTCAGTTGGCTGGAGATATCCTTAATTAGCGGGCTAGCTACAGATAGCATCTACCAGCGACAGTGACCATTCAAGCCGACAGAATCACAAAGAATTGTTTCCAAATGAACAAAGCCAAAATCGGCTAGTGTTACCACTGGAACGTAAAGTTTAACAGACGCAGCAACAGTACCTGAGGGGAGCGGGGGTTCACAATGGGCCAATTATGTGCTATCTAATCAGAAAAGGCATAAAATTTCAGACGTGTCAGAATGCTGGTGAGTTGCCAGATGGCTGAGATGTCCCACCCTCTAATCTGATAGCTGTGTGACTTTTGTATGGGTGTGTGGAGGAACAGATACTCCCACACACTGCTCTATCACTCCAGTTTATCTTGAAGTGACGGCCAGACAGACTGTGGTTCGTCAGTGACATCATGGGTTATAAAAAAAATAAAAATAAAACACACAGATGAGTAATATTAACTTGGACTGCATGTGATAGCGGCGCTTGATTAAGTGTGAGTGTTCGGGGTGGACAGGGAGGCAGGTAGAGACTGAGAATGAGACAACAAACTAATTACGAAATCAAGATGTAGCACAGGAGGAAGCCAAGAGCTCAGGATGGAGATATTTGATTAAAAAATGGACGGGCTGGGAAACAGACAGCAGTGTTTACAGTCACCGCGTGAACTCACTGAACTTAACGCTGTTTCCGAGAGGATAAACATAATCCCATGGCTGAACTTAAAGTGACTCCAAAAATAAATAACCATTATTTTCATGATGACTGTCATCATCACCAAATACCGACAACAACTGTAATAGCTTATGGTTGAATTATTTATGTGCGATATATTCAGGTGGCGCTGTGAATTATACACCAGCGTCCCTCCTTTAAAAAAAAAAAGAACAAGATAATATTTGCAGCAGTTCCAGCGGTGATGAATGAGGCCGCTCCGTTGAGTTTCCAAAATAAAGGAGTGAAATAACATGGGCGTGTGAGGAACTCCATGTGAATGAATTGTTTTGGCTGCGATCCAGATAGTTCCTCCGGCACAGCCAGTTAAAACACAGATAGCGGAGCGGTTCATTGTTATGTAGGGATCCGCCCCAGAGCTGGGATTTGTGTGTGTGGAGTACAAAAGCAGGGAAATGAAACAGTAACACAAGCTGGAATGGGAGGGAATATGCCAAGGATGGGGTAAGGTGACAGTGGGGTTACATGAGGTTGAGGAGATGTCCTTGGGGAGAGGAGGTGAAACTTGACAAAGAGCTTCACAAGCTTAGACAAGTACAATAAGCTGTGCTGGAGGTTTGGAACAAAAACACTGGTATAACCCACCACGCCATGTGTCATAACAATACCCTGATTACTGCTCTGGCTGCACCGTTGTGGAGCGATGTGCAGGAGCATGCAGCAAGTTGCTGCTAAACAGTTTGCAAGTCAAATTTAGGAGTTTCTTCAACTTAGGAAGAGTTTGACATTTTGAGAAAATAACTATAAAATTATTCACCCCCCGTGCCAAGTTTTGATTTATACAGAATTTTAATCCGGCCAGTAGGTTGTAGGGCTGGTCCCAATACCAATTTCTGTCCTCCGGATATTTGGCCCCAACTCATGACGAATATCCCGAATATTTGGGGGTGATGCGCGATGGTGGTGGGTACTGTATTGAAGCGGTCCCCAACCACTGGGCCGCGGACCGGTACCGGGCCGTTGGTCATTTGGTACCGGGCCGCACAGAAAGAAAAAAAACCAAAACATTTGATTGGTTTATTTTTATTTCCAGTGGAGTCTGCAGGGTGTTTTATTTTGAAAAATGACTAGCTCGTCTTCCCGTCGCGTCCGTCTTGTTTCTCGCACTTGACTCTTATTAGTTTTAATGCTCGGCTGTTAAACAAAGCCGTCAGTCTAACCGAAATAAGAGCCGAAATAAATAATAAAACAAACATCTCAGGAGAGCTTCTTTGGAAAGAGACTCGATACTGAGACGGAAACACATATTTAACAAGTAATTTTATTAATTTATGAAACTTTTTAATAGTAGAACCAATTATTTTTTGTGCAATGACCGGTCCGTAGAAAATGTTCCTGATTAAAACCGGTCCGTGATGCAAAACGGGTTGGGGAACACTGCTGTATTGTATCCGGCATCAGTGGCAGTGGTGGCAGTGGTAGGATATTTGGAAATCAAAGTTGGTATCTCAATTCCACCACAACGAACAGATAGTCGGCTATTCCAGCCCTAGTAGGTTGGCAAAAGATAATACGATATTATATTAGAGACAATATTGATCCATCTTAGAAATGTTTCTGTTTCTGAAGTTGTCACATATTTCTAAGAAAACACAACATGTATGTCTATGCTTTGGTCATTTCTACCATGTTGTACCTCATTCTTATACACTATAAACCTACAACAGTTCATGATGCAGTAGTTTTCCAGTCAGTTACTGGTCAAATGCAAGTCATGGCTAAAACAAAAGAGCTTACCGACCTTGATATCACGGTGCATCACTGAGACAGAGCAGCCCAAGTGTGTTTGAGTGCCAGCGGCCACAGTGCCAAGCATCATCAAAAAGTACAAGGAGTTCCACAGTGTAAAACAAAAACTCAAAGGTTGTCCTGCACTGGCAAGAATGGTAGCACAAGAGGCCAAGAAGAACCGAGGGTCATCACAAAGGTCGCCCTGATAAATCTGGTACCAACGTCTTAAGGCTGCACCTCCAACCGAGGAGGGCTCCCAGAATAATCCTCACCAAGCTTTTGGTCATTAGTTCTGTGGTCAGATGAGATGAATAAATAGGAGTTGTTTGGACAGAAATCGTTCAACTACAACAACACCATTACTGTAGTCAAGCGTTGTTTTGGTAAATGTAACGCTTTGCGGGTGTTTTTCCGCCAAATGGACCGGGCAACCTCGTCAAAGTCAATGGCATCATGAGAGAAGAGGAACATTTTGGAGGAAAATCTCCAGGAGAATTTGGCCCTGGGCAGCATTGGAACTTCTAACAAGACAATGATCTGAAACATACAACCAAAGGAAAGGAAAATAGTATTAACATGTTGGAGTCTAGACCTGAATCCCATCACGAATCTGTGAGAGGACCTGAAGACCAGCGTGATGGTGAGGAAGCCTTCCAACCTCAAAGACCTGAAGATCATCTCAGAGGAGTGATTCAGAATCCAAGTGGAAGCACAAGGAAAGCTTGTAGGTAATCTTTAACTACTGTGGAGGCAGTTAAAGCCTTTGCCACTGACTATTGAGATAAGGTGCAGACAAGGTCGGACAAGCCCTTTTTCATAAAAGAAAACAACAACAAGAGGGTTAAAATCCAACAGGAACAAACCTGACATGATGCCCTATCATTGTTTTCCAGCCTGAAGCAACTTATTGGTCAAATAAAATCATAAATCAGAATTTGGCTCAACTGTAGATGAGATGATAAATACCACTTTATCTGTATTAACCCAGTAAAAATGAAGCTCCAACCAGAATTTAGCAGAGCTTAGCATTTAGCAAACCACCAATTAGCACCATTAAATCTGTTCAAAAAGCAAAAATGACAAATGAGCCCTAATGTANGGTCATTTGGTACCGGGCCGCACAGAAAGAAAAAAAACCAAAACATTTGATTGGTTTATTTTTATTTCCAGTGGAGTCTGCAGGGTGTTTTATTTTGAAAAATGACTAGCTCGTCTTCCCGTCGCGTCCGTCTTGTTTCTCGCACTTGACTCTTATTAGTTTTAATGCTCGGCTGTTAAACAAAGCCGTCAGTCTAACCGAAATAAGAGCCGAAATAAATAATAAAACAAACATCTCAGGAGAGCTTCTTTGGAAAGAGACTCGATACTGAGACGGAAACACATATTTAACAAGTAATTTTATTAATTTATGAAACTTTTTAATAGTAGAACCAATTATTTTTTGTGCAATGACCGGTCCGTAGAAAATGTTCCTGATTAAAACCGGTCCGTGATGCAAAACGGGTTGGGGAACACTGCTGTATTGTATCCGGCATCAGTGGCAGTGGTGGCAGTGGTAGGATATTTGGAAATCAAAGTTGGTATCTCAATTCCACCACAACGAACAGATAGTCGGCTATTCCAGCCCTAGTAGGTTGGCAAAAGATAATACGATATTATATTAGAGACAATATTGATCCATCTTAGAAATGTTTCTGTTTCTGAAGTTGTCACATATTTTTAAGAAAACACAACATGGATGTCTATGCTTTGGTCATTTCTACCATGTTGTACCTCATTCTTATACACTATAAACCTACAACAGTTCATGATGCAGTAGTTTTCCAGGCAGTTACTGGTCAAATGCAAGTCATGGCTAAAACAAAAGAGCTTACCGACCTTGATATCACGGTGCATCACTGAGACAGAGCAGCCCAAGTGTGTTTGAGTGCCAGCGGCCACAGTGCCAAGCATCATCAAAAAGTACAAGGAGTTCCACAGTGTAAAACAAAAACTCAAAGGTTGTCCTGCACTGGCAAGAATGGTAGCACAAGAGGCCAAGAAGAACCGAGGGTCATCACAAAGGTCGCCCTGATAAATCTGGTACCAACGTCTTAAGGCTGCACCTCCAACCGAGGAGGGCTCCCAGAATAATCCTCACCAAGCTTTTGGTCATTAGTTCTGTGGTCAGATGAGATGAATAAATAGGAGTTGTTTGGACAGAAATCGTTCAACTACAACAACACCATTACTGTAGTCAAGCGTTGTTTTGGTAAATGTAACGCTTTGCGGGTGTTTTTCCGCCAAATGGACCGGGCAACCTCGTCAAAGTCAATGGCATCATGAGAGAAGAGGAACATTTTGAAGGAAAATATCAGACAGTCTCCAGAAGAATTTGGCCCTGGGCAGCATTGGAACTTCTAACAAGACAATGATCTGAAACATACAACCAAAGGAAAGGAAAATAGTATTAACATGTTGGAGTCTAGACCTGAATCCCATCACGAATCTGTGAGAGGACCTGAAGACCAGCGTGATGGTGAGGAAGCCTTCCAACCTCAAAGACCTGAAGATCATCTCAGAGGAGTGATTCAGAATCCAAGTGGAAGCACAAGGAAAGCTTGTAGGTAATCTTTAACTTCTGTGGAGGCAGTTAAAGCCTTTGCCACTGACTATTGAGATAAGGTGCAGACAAGGTCGGACAAGCCCTTTTTCATAAAAGAAAACAACAACAAGAGGGTTAAAATCCAACAGGAACAAACCTGACATGATGCCCTATCATTGTTTTCCAGCCTGAAGCAACTTATTGGTCAAATAAAATCATAAATCAGAATTTGGCTCAACTGTAGATGAGATGATAAATACCACTTTATCTGTATTAACCCAGTAAAAATGAAGCTCCAACCAGAATTTAGCAGAGCTTAGCATTTAGCAAACCACCAATTAGCACCATTAAATCTGTTCAAAAAGCAAAAATGACAAATGAGCCCTAATGTA
>NW_007577792.1:163831-207649 GCF_000690725.1 Stegastes partitus
ACACTGTGAGCTTTTATGACTTTTCCACGTCGAGGTGTAAATGCATCGTAGAAAACATGCCGTCTCCATAAAAGATCTTTTCGGTAGTAGCGCCCCCCTCCCCTCCATCCTCCTCTGCTCTCCCCAGTAGCTGTGTCAGAGTGAGCCCTCTGGAGATAAGCCTGTCCTTCATGCACTGTGTCTAAGCACAGAGCCCAGATTACACGACCATGCAGGATTCCCTACTGGCTGCCTGCTCTTCCACCACATCTCCTGGACATAAACAAGAAGGATGCTGCGGCGAGTGAACAGGCTTCCACTGTGCGCTGCGTCTCTGTAATCTTGTACGGGCTTGTGTATCTTTGTAATCCCATACGCCATGACTGCAGATAGAATAGCCTCGGTGCTGCGATGGGTCCATGAATGCAGAGGCTGAAGGCTCTAATCGCAGAGATACCTTCAGAGCTTACACATCCAAGACACTTTTGCTGCTCCGCTATCAGTTTGTGGAACTGCGTGCGAAGCAAAAACACACTATTATCATCGACTTTTTTAAACACAGTTCAAAATGTTCACTGTATATTACATGATTTTCTGTTGACTGCTTCTTTTTGTGGTTGACTGTGGTGCACGAGAATGTTTTGTTGTCTCTTAGGCTGGAGGTTGGGATGTTTGGTAACTGATGGGAATATATGATCAAAAGATATCTCTAAAAGTGTGTTGAATGCCAAACCCAGACAGGATGGGATCAAAATGGACACAAACTGTGGAGAAACAATGCATTTAATCAACTTTAACATATCCTCCAGCAGAAGAAAGACAAATCTAGTCTTCAGAGGTGCCCAACGTTACTGGTTCTGGTTACTTAAGGTGACGTCCACACCAGAAACACCTCAGCACTGCAGCAATCTGTGGTCTTATTTTCTTCTTTATTGTGTGAATCAAAGGTACATTGTGTGCTAGACACAACATAGAACCCTGGGAGAGCACATGTGTACAACTGGGGAACATAGGACCCTTTGTCATGCCACCATTATGTGTGATGTGTGAAGATAAGACCCTGGGAGCATATGAGTGACCCCGTTCAGACGACAAGATATCGACACAAAAAGCCGTCCGGCCCGAGAGACTCGGGGTGTTGGGATCAATTAAATGGACAGTTTCCAGCTTCATGTGCAGCTACAGCTACTCTCTGCTGACGAATGCCCAGCTCTTAGCCTGTATTAGCGTTTGAAATTCCTAGTTTAGCGTTAGAATGGGCCTTATGTAGCTAGCTAAAACATATTTAAACATATTTAACGTTAAAGGACCATTTAAGTAAAAACATTTGTGAAACAGCAGCAACATCAAATGTAGAGACGAAGGCGCGGATGTTAGACAATCATCGGTTTTTCACATCGGCTAAATTTGTTCATCGGACTGATACATCAGAAAAAACACTAATATCGGCCGATACCGATGTGGTCGCCGATATATCATACATCTCTATCTTTTGTTCATCTTTATGTCATAGAGTTTATCAACAGGATTGACGCAGTTAGCAACAGCAGGGAGGTGCGTTTGTTTTATGTGAGCCTTACGGGTGGTCACCAAACACGCCTGTAACTCCGTATCAGTAAACAGTTACAGCCGCCACCTGGTGGTGCAACCAGGTACTACAGCAGATCTATGTTTCTTACAGTTAAACTGCCTGATCAGTTTGTATATTTTAAATCAAGCAACTAATTGATAAGCATTCAATCATGAACATACCTTGTCTAAAATGACAATGAAAGCAGAGACGGCATGTGAACAGAGGGGAAAACAATGAAATGTTTCTCGCTGATCCCTGTTTCCTGATTACGTCAACAGAACTCTGCGATTGGTCAGCCTACAGTTTGACATGTGCCTCAGCCAAAACATCAGCATTTAATGCAGGAAATTAGAGTTTACCTTCCCTCCTTTTGTAAAAAATAACCACCATCTTTCCTCTACACTCCATCACATCCAGCACGTTACAACATCTCAACTGGTTCATTCATGCTCAGTGAACAGCAGAGTTTAGAATCTGATCAGACGTCAGAAAACGCTGTAAATCGCTGCCCTGGCTTTTTAACCCATTAATCTGTTAAATAAACCAAATGCTGTAAATCATCCAAACTCCACAATTAGACGTGTTTTTTTCAGATCACGGCGCGTACTTTTCAGCATGCACAGATTCCGTCTTTGCATGTTGCAGCAGCATGCAGGCAATACTCTGGTGGAAAACCCTCCTCCCCCTTCTTGTTCTGCACGTCCTCAGATAACTGCCTCCAGCGGAAGATGTCCTGTCGGCACCTGGCACCCAGGGGAAGGAAGGCCCGCTACTCCCCGCCTAACACACACACACACACACACCCTCCGAGTGTGGGCGTGTGAGAGGATGTAGTTGCATGTGCGTGCGCTCTGCATGTGTGTGTGTGTCGGTGTGTGTGTGTGTCGGTGTGTTTGTGCTGCATTATTATTGTGTGCCTGTGAGCTGGTGTTGTCTGTCAATCTCCCCCTGGTCCCAGTCTGCTCTGGCTGGTTTTATTGAAGCAACAGACAGCGTGGGCACACACACACACACACTCACACACACTCACACACACACACACACACACTCACACACTCTCACACACACATAAGCTCGGAGCAGCCCTGATCCCAGGCTGATAGAGACAGACAGAGACTTGGTGAAGTTGAGAGAACAGCCTGGGGTTGTCTGCAGACCACGGGGAATACGCCCCCGAGTCACAAAAATACTGGAGTAGAAGCCAAAAACTCTGCCGCTCCCCCTCCTCGGCTAATGCTGCCATTCAGCTCCGTCTACCTGCACGTCTGACTCCTGTCTGTCTGTCATTCAGTCCATCAGCTGCTTAATCATTCAGTCTTTCTTTTTTCTTCTCTCCTCCTTTCATTTGCATCTATTTAGCGATCTCTCCATTTGTTTTTTTGAGCATTTTTTTCTCCCCACCCTTCCCTGTCCACGGATTTTAGCCGCTTGTTCCCTTTTATTCATCAGTGCCATCAATCTTGCATGGAGAAAACCAATGCATCAGCAGTGTAATTTTGTAATCAGCACGGTGAGGAATACAAATCAGATCGGAAGCAGGGCCGTAATGTATGTAATCCATCAGAATGAAAGTGTTACAGACAAATGATAAACATGCATTTTTGAGTTGATTAATTGTCTGAATAAGAGATTGATCCCCGCAAAGATCCTGACTTTCTTTCTTTCTTTCTTTTCTGCTGAAGTATGTCGATGGACAAGCACGCCGACCATAAAGCCATATTTCCCGTGTGTTGTGTAAAATCGATTTAAATATACTGACAGTTTGGGAATAAGCATCGCAGGACTGGAGCGTTTTTTTGTTTCCGTTATAGCGCTGCAGGCGTTACAATATGTGTCTGATTGGAACATTTCATTTTGTTTATGCCATTTCTTTTATTTTATTGCTCTGTATTGGTGGCTATTAGGAATTTTAACAGCATCACAGAACTCATCTCCTTGTACACAACCTCCCCCATGTGTGCACACACACACACACACACACAACAGTGAAGCAACACCTCCATTCACTTTGAGCTATGGTGGCCTGCACTTGACACAAAGTATGTACCAGACAAGTAAGCGAGCTAATTAGAGAAACATCCAGTAAAGCGGTGATATATCACACTGCTAAATACTGCCATAATTATACAGCTTTGGCATTTGCCTTCATTTGCTTTTTGTTGGTTTGAGCATGAGGCTGATTAGTCTTCATAACGCCGGTTTCTACCTCGTAGCGGCGTTCCCTGCTGTTGAGCAGCTGAAAATGCCAGCGATTCGGGGGCGTGGAGTTTTCAAAGCACCTGGCAAAGTAATCATTGATTCATGGCTATTGATCGCCAATTCTATCAACTCCTGCAGATATATGACGGTCATTCTGTGCAGCGGGGCAGAGAGAATAATCTTACTGATTGCTCCTTCATTCCGAGAGGCGTTTGTTCTTACTTGCGCATAACTAGTCTCTGGGCAAAGACAGAGCGATTGACATTGTTTCCCCGGCAGTCAAAATATTGGACCCGTGCTGCCCGGCCCCGGCTGTGGCTATCTCAATGCAAGATTGATGAGGCTCTTCAGGTAGATACAAAGCTAAGTGTCTTGTTTATTAATGTGCTGTGATTGGATCCATTAGCTGCCCTGTGTAAACTAATCGCCGTATAATGTGTGTTGTCATTTCAGCCTAACTGCTGATAATGTATTCCTCCCCCGTCTTTGCAAATGCTGTTATTTTCTAATAGACTCATAGAAATAATGTCGTGTCAGGAGTAAGGATTTTTCTCTCCATTCGCGCCGCTGAACAGTAAGCATGTTTCACATTCACATTGATTGCTGAATTTGCTGTACGCTTCGGCTCGCCGTTATCTGATACGAGCGGTTATATAGATATTCGGTGCAGAATGCGGCGAGATTTGGACAAATCCAGCTGCGATAAAAACCCATCTTTTTTTATTTAATTCTACCTGGTGGAGCGCAGATTTACTGCCAACACACGCAGGAGCGTTTAGCTTGAAAACAAATCGGGTCAAATCTCAACTGCATCCTGGAGTATGACTGCAGACAACCTTTCCTTTCTGCATGACATGACATCCACAAACACATCAGTGCAGCAGCAGCAGCACCAGGGACAAAGATTATTGACTCGTAATAGCAGATCTAATAGTATCGCTCTCACAAACGGATGAAAAAAAAAACAAAAAAAAAAAAGCTTGGCAGAACCATAACAGTATCATAACCACACTGGCTGACATCCAGCTTTGCCATCCTTGGGGATCAATTTCTTCAAAGCATAATGTATCTCTTTTATTCTCCATCTGAGATGCAGAGTTGGTGATCTCAAGGTGCGCAGTGAGACTTTGAAGTGCAAAAGAGTCGGAGCGAGAGATGGAAGATTCGCAGCCCCGGCTTCTCCCCGCTGAGTTACTCTGACCTCAAGTGAACAGAGTGAAACTGAGCAAATTGAAAATAAGTTTAGTAGGGCACGCCACAGCTCAATGTACATACTGGAAAATAAACCTTGTGAAACTACCTGTCGGAATCGATTTGCAATGCCAATGAATTTCAAAGAGTTATCTCCGACTTTTTTTAAAAAGGGCCCTCCCTCCCCTCGCCTCGCCTAACGCTGCGTTAAGTGTATTTACAAGAGATATGTCCCCTTTTTTTATTATACGGCTAATTTCCATGATAATGCGCCCTCTGAAAACCGTCACGGCAAACTTTACCGAAGGACTCTGGGTTTACAGAATTACTAAAATACAAAGCGTCTCTCCATTTGCATCCTCTCCTCCTTGATCCCTGCATCATGTGCAAAGTGACAGGTGCGCTTTGCATCTCCGCTACGTGTTCGGCAGACAGTCGTAGCGGGCCTCCGTCTATAAATAAAACTGTGGCCTATTCTTTTTGCGGCGGGTTCACGCCAAGACGGCTGCCAGTCGCACGGGGACTCCACTTCACAAGGAACAGCACAACAAATATTGCAGAGAATGAGGGAACAAAAGAGAGAAATAGTGTCACTCTGGGTGGTTTTTTTTTTAGCAGTACACATGCCACTGAGTGTACCACATGCTGTGCTGCTACAATAGCTGTTTGGGAGCTGAAGCTAATGGACAGGTCTGCACATTCACTAAGTACGGCTTTGAGATTATGGATGTTGTGGGGGTTGGTGGAGGGGCGGCGGTGGTGGTGGAGGGAGGCGAAGGGGGGAGATGGAGTCAAAAATGTAAACAACCTAGTTGGGGAGCTTCAGTCACACAAAAGGTTTAATAGTGAGTTAATGAGGCCAAACACATGTGACCCCTCGCTTTGATTTGCTTCTCTCGCCGGTGTGCTGGCTGTTTTCATTCATTACTCGCCGGAGCACAACGAGATACACTTAGCTGATATCAGATGGCAGCGCTGGAAAAAAACACATGCAAATAATCACGGCAAACACCTCTCCATCTGCACAACGAGCACCGCCGAGAAACATTTACACAGTTCCTCTGCTCTTTCTATTGTCCTAATTATAAACACACCTGCAATGCCTTCCTTCCTGCACCAGTGTTCCCACAAAACCAATCGCAGGGAGAGTCACACAATGATGTAATTACTTCTGCAGGTTCCCAGGATACACAGAAAAGAAAACAGCATCGGTGGGGGGGAAGGAAGGAGGAGATGGTAGGGGGGTGGCAGGACCGTGGCTAAACAGCAAAGCCGACTTCACTTGCTCTTTAAACCCGACTTGGGTGTAAAGCTATTCCGGATTAACCAGATACATGATTTAATGGCGCATTCTCCATTGGTTCAGCCCACCGGAGCGCTCAGCACAAAGTAATGTGTGTGTGTTGGTGATGGTGGTGGTGGTGGTGGGGGGATGGCGTCTAGTCTGGGAAACAAATCTTGTGGTTGTTTTTTTGGCAGATTGTTGCAGAAGATTTACCTCCAAACAGATTCAAAAGTGTTTTCAAAGCAGAAATAATCTAATTGGATGGATTAAAAGTCGGCGGATGGAGCCAAAGATCAGGAGTCTTTGTTGCTCGGTCCGCTGAGGAGCCATGAACGGGACCAGAGCCAGGAAGGGACGTAAATCTATAGAAGCCCTGCAGCTTTTATTTCAGCATTGCCGTGACAGTTTATAGGTGGACCTTCAGCACTTACAAATAAAGGAACTTTCTGGAATACGGCTAAAAGTTTAGAGGTGTTTTAACTCAACGCTGAGTCTTCATTTCCTTTAAATTATAAAAAAGAAGCAACACATGTTGTCTGACTGTGTTAGAAACCCCCTTGCACAGGTAAAAAGTAATGTTAGCACAAATCAGAAAAACAAAGAAATGATGATTGAAATTTATATAATGTTATGACATCACATGAAGCCCCCACTAAGCCCAGGAATGCCAACATAAAAATAATAGTAAACAGGGTTCCTGGACATAAGGTATGATGCTGACATCAATATTGTAGAAGAAGACTTTAATTATAACAAATGCTTTCCTTCCATTTTACTGAATAACTGTTGCATCACGATGTCAGTCCCTTTCAGCTCTGGTTATTGGTCAGCACTACAGTCCTAGATGATGGCACTAGCAGCAGAGCCCACCTTAGTTTAAGATTTAAGGCTTCAAAAGGACTGGAATACTTTAAACCTGTCATGTGTTAAGATCCAGCCTCTAGGATCAGCTGGATGTAACAAAAAACCAGGTTGAGGTAAAGCAGTTTATTGGTCAGTCATGTAAATGAACACACATAAAAAAGATGACCATACAAAGAACACAGGGCTGGTGGGAGCTGTTAAAGCAAAGAACCAAATGAAACCAAATGAAGGCTTACAGAGTTTAGGAAACTAACCAAAAACAACTAGCCAAACTTAATTACAATAATAACACCCATAATCAACAAAAGAAATTAAAACAGGTGTCTCAAAACACAAATTACAAAAAAAAGAAAAGAAATAAAAGATGCAAGTAACTTCTAAACTAAGTTGGACAGCTGCTAACTTCACCAAGATGCTGGTAACTTCCACAACAAGCTAGCAGCTGCCAACAAACAAAACCCAACGACAAACAAAAAGCACCAGGACAGACTGTTCACATCCCACCCAGCCAACCTGACTGAGAGGTTGGTTGTTGATTTATAGTCCAGGTGTGTTGATTGCTGCAGCTGGATTGGCTGAGGGACGAGGGAGCTGGGTGGTGGTCTAATCAGGAACAAGGGCTGGAGAGCAGGTCTGGAGCTCCAGGCTAATCAGCTGCAATGAGAGGCAGCTGGGACTGGAGCCCATGCTGCTCCTCTCCTTATACAAGGGATCCACCACAACACAAGACGCACAAACACCACATCATAGGAGAAAAATGTGGTTGGTGAACTGTGGGAGCCACACAACGCAGGAACACCTGAAGAAAATGAGCTATTCTGTATAGAACAGGGGTGTCCAATCCTGGTCCTCGAGGGCCACAATCCTGCATGTTTTAGATGTTTCCCTCTCCTAACATACCTGATTCAAATGATCAGGATCGTTATCAGGCTTCTGCAGAGCTTGATGATGAGCTGATCATTTGAATCAGGTGTGTTGGAAGAGAGACACACCTACAACATGCAGGACTGTGGCCCTCGAGGACCAGGATTGCCCACCCCTTGTATAGAAGGACTTCACATCTTCTCTCCTGCCCCCCTGTGCTCACGTTCGCTGTATTTTATTACTGAATTTCCAATAAAGCTGTTCTCATGTATGTATTCTTGTGTTTCTGTTGGAGTGACTGAAATGTGACTCCTCAAGACGACACATGATCCAGCTTCCAACCTGCTGCTCTCAGGTTCTGCTTTTGTTACCACAACGTTGTTGGACAAACCTCACTGAACACACGAGTTAAAGACGACGGATGAGCTGTGGGTTTGGCGATGTTTTCCACAAGATTCAAGCTCCCAAAGTCAGACAAATAATGTACATAATGAGGAGAAAAGCAGCTGCTTTAACTTGACAATGCTGCTAAAATATCCACTGGATCCATACTGCAGATAGATAGATACAAAAGAGAGTTTTCTACTTTGTTAGAGGGTCTGATAGATAGATGGATAGATGGATAGATAGATAGATAGATAGATAGATAGAACTTAATTGGTTCCCTTTGGGGTTATTTTTAAGCAATAAGCTCTCTTTTTATTTATTTGTATCATTTTGGAAATTTCAGTTTAATCCTTGCTCAGCTCTCTCTTCACCACGATGGTCCGGTACAGCGACGCAACACTGCAGACGCTGCACCGATCCGTCTGTCAATCTCACGCTCCATCCGCCCCTCACTCGTGAACAAGACCCCGAGATACTTGAACTCCTCCACTTGAGGCAAGGAGTCTCCACCGACCCGGAGAGGGCAAGCCACCTTTTTCCGGTCGAGAACCATGGCCTCGGATTTGGAGGTGCTGATCCTCATCCCGCTCGCCCCACACTCGGCTGCAAACCGCCCCAGTGCACGCTGAAGGTCCTGGCTTGATGAAGCCAACAGAACAACATCATCTGCAAACAGCAGAGATGAACGCCTAGGGGTCGCCCCGGAAGAGCTGGTGGAGGTGTTTGTGGATCGGGAAGTCTAGGCGGCTTTGCTAAGGCTGCTGCCTCCGCGACCCGACTCCAGATAAGCGGGAGAAGATGGATGGATGGATGGATAGTTTAATCCTACAGTTTTCCCACTTTAAAACTTTTGTTTTCATTCGTTGCAATATGGGATGAAACACAGTTTTTCAAAATAAAATGAATGAAATGGTCATTTTGCTTTTTTAGAAGGAAACTGAATTGTTTGAATATTCAGCTAATCTGTAACATAGTTGATTTCAGATTTATTGAGAGGAAGATACTCCTTAGTGGCGGCCCCACGAGAACTTATTACCAGGATGTACTATCACTGAAACACCAGACACTAGTTACACGTCCTTTCTGTTACATATGTGCAGATCTATCCACCCCGTCTGTCCACAGCTCTGACCGGAGCGCTACATGCTAATTGCTGCATCAGTATTCTGAGCCGCGGGGCAGATTTTGTGCTTTTTTTTCCTCGATACTGACCATCCCCACCCATTACTTCCACAGTACATGCAGTTTGTAGCACAGCCCCTCATTCGCTCTGCTTGTGTGCACGCCTCACAATCGCTGTTGTTTTAAATTAATTTTCCCCATCATGACCTCTCTCAGTACATCAAATTAGCAGTGTTTTGACTCCATCCGTGATGTTTACCTCCTCGTCTGCCTCCCGCAACTAACTAGCCTATATTTAAATTGTGACTATTTGTAGTCGTCCTTGTGGCCACTACGGCACTTGAGAAAGAAAAGCTCTCTCAAGAGGATGCAGATGAGGGAAAAACTCTTTTATTGCTTCAGAACTTGGAGTGGTATTCAGAGCTTTTCAGAAATGACCTTCAGTGACTTTGTTTTCAAGCAAGCTGAAGTGTCTTGGGATTTGATTGCGAGCGAAATAACATGACTTTATGTAATGCGGCGGCGGCAACAACACGGTAAATCTGAAAAATAGAAAGGAAGAACGGGGCCGATTTAGGGAGGGGATGTGGTGAAGGTTGGCGAGATCGTGTTTGCTTCGGCTTCGGCTGCTCGACGGATGGATGGGCGAGAGAGACAATGTGTTAAAATGGAAAAGAAGCTTTTTGGGATGCTAAGGTTCCCGTTTTAACCAGATTGCCTCAAATTAACCACTGAAGGCACACATAATTAATTTATCAAAGGCCCTGACGCACACACACACACAGAACAACCATCAGATGTAACACTTATTTTCTCACTTATCCTCCCGTCCTTATTCCTTCTGCATGAATACAAGTCATTCTCACATGGAGGCTGGGGTGCACAGCCTGCTTGGCTCCTAAGCCTTATTTTTTGATTGTGGTGGTTGTGTTGGGGGGGCGTGAGTGAGTCTGGGGGTAGGGGGGGGGGGGGTTGCTTCAGTTTTGAAAGTGTGGGGCTTTTTTTTTTTTTTTTGATTCGGTGCCATATTCTCTGAAGCTGAAAAACAGCCCCATCAGTAACTCATTTCATATGGATGTGCTCTGATGTGGCAACTGCTTTAGTCTCAACACAGTATGGTGCTTTTGCTATAGGCACTTTGTATTCATGTTCTGTGTTATTCTTTTCTTCTTGATTATACAATGGCGGTGGAAGCTGTTTAGCAGGAGGAAGGAAGCTGGCGCTAATTCCAATTGTTCACTTATTGGTATTTCTCGCCATAAAGGCTCTGGTCGTTCTCCCAAAACAAATCTGTCAAAAGAGTTTGTCAAAAAAACAAAAAACCGTCTGACCTGGCTGTCAAAGCCATCCCATCTTGAGGTGCTGCTGCCGTCCTGAGTGAGCCGAGAGTTGTCTTGTGTTGTGGGGAAGGATTCCTCGGGGGTGTAATCAAATCAAAAAATACCCCCCGACGATAAACACAAACGGGAAATAGGAAACACTATGGGCAATTAGGTGGGCATTTCCCCTCTTGGGCTTAAAAAAAGAGCCTAAAATAATTAACGCAAAGTGAACCCCCCCCCCTTTTACTTCCCTGCTTTTTTTTTTTTTAAATTTGAGAGCTCTTTGTGTGGTTGCCTATTAGCGCTTAATTGAGAGAGTCCTGGGATAAGCTGTGGAAGAATGCGAGTACTGTCCAAGCCGTGGCTCGGACCCAACAGTACGGGAGGGAGGGAGAGCACAGGAGGACATAGACTCACCCTCGATCACCGCTCTGCCTTCACTTGCCTCCTCTTTCTCTCTATACAAACTCAACACTGTAAAGTCCACCAAACTGCATATTTAATTTGCCGAAAGGAAAATTGTTTGCCGTTGAGTTTTCTTCCTCCTCTCCTCCTCCTCCTCCTCCTCCCAGCGCCGCCACGTCTTTGTTCCGTTCCCTCGACGGCTTGTTCACTTACTTTCCGTTTGACGTTCATTTGTAACAACTTCAAAACACGCTGGCACAGAATATACAGACAGATGTTAGCGATGAAATATTTATCCCATAAATTGTAACCTGGATTCCTGGCTTGCCTTGTGAGCTTAGCCAACGCGTCCATTATTAATGATGAATGGGCTTTTCTGTTTTTTTTTTTAAAGTTCTTTTTGATTTGATTTGAATTTT
This sequence comes from Stegastes partitus, assembly GCF_000690725.1. Classification (NCBI taxonomy): domain Eukaryota; kingdom Metazoa; phylum Chordata; class Actinopteri; family Pomacentridae; genus Stegastes; species Stegastes partitus. The sequence continues at coordinate 175,442 of NW_007577792.1, forward strand.
TTTTGTCAGCTCTTTGTTGATTTGTAAAAATAGCTGTATGAGAACTTTTTAAATTCTTCTTTTAATTATTTATTTCGGCGTAAAAGCATGTAGCAGGTGATGCGTGATGAGTGATGAGGGCCAGAAACAGCAAGCTCAGGTCTGTTTTCGCCCGATGAATCTTCATCTGAAATCCATCTTTATCTGCTCTCCGATGGTGATGACTGGCCATTTAAAGATACTGAGGCTGTCTGTTGAGACGGAGCCAGGAGCGTTTGAGCCCGAGCTGTGATCCAGGTTCCTCCCACTGCTTTGACACATAAATAAAAGAGAATAATAATGTTCAGCGGCTGCCTGAGCAGCATGCTAATACGGCTCAAAGTGCCCTTTAACCAATGCACCATATCAAAAGGTGGAAAATATGATCCTGAGAGGCATCTAACAGTCCGTGGAAAGCTGTAATCCTACACAACTGGGACTCCTGCTGCCTTATTTTATCTGCAGCTAAATAAAACCATTACACTCTAATGTCCATATCTGAAGCAAGCAAGCAAAGTGAATTCGGCAAAATCAATCTGCGTCTAACTACGAAACCTCCAGATAAAGTCGGTGCACATAGATCCAGCTGGCATTGTTTGGGTCAGTGTTTGTTTTAGAGCGAAGCCCTCAGACTTTTCTTCCATTAGGCGGTGAATAAAACAGGGACGGTGGGAAATTCAGAAGCTGAGATTAATTGGCATGCAGGCAGAGTAACTGTCCACAGTCTGCCGATCACAGGGCTAGCCAAGCATGACAAGCATAGCCTATCTTCTACTTTTCATTAGGCCGCGGACGGGGGCCAGCCACAAGCTTTATGCTAAACAGGGTTGATACGGCTGTCTCAGTCTCCCAAAGACCTTTACACCCTCAAAACAAAACAACAGGATATGTACCGACAAAAGCAAACAATGTCGAGAAAAAAAAAAAGAGGACGGTTCTCGCACGAAGTCTGTCATGCAAATAAAAGGAATGAATAGCTGGCGGGGGAATAAGGAGGAAGTGCGGTATCAGAAGTCGACTTGATGCGGGGAATCAATGAATAAGTGTCCGCGTATGATTAACTGGGCCTTTATTCTGGAAGCGTGCCTGCTCAATTTTCAAAATGTACATTTCATTTATTGGGATCCATTAACTGTGATGTGTTGGCAGAATTATGATTTGTGTATGCAACAGTGGCAAACTAATTAAAATATAAACTAGGCTGATGTGTTTTTGTTGTATGTTCCACCCATGACTTGAACACAAACAACAAATAAATAGGTTCAGAATACCTTGGAGTGTTGATAGCCTCCCTCTGTGTGTGTGTGTGTGTGTGTGTGTGTGTGTGTGTGTGTGTGTGCTTTCCTTTTCTTACCTTTTTAAAAATTCAAGCCAAAAGTGTATCTCCACTTCCCACACACTTTATAACAAGCAAAACACACAGAAGATTACAAGACTTTGAAATTATAATTCAGCTTGAATGGGAAACAAGTTCTGCGTTAACTTTTGGGAGCATTAGCTTAGCTCAGCTCTGACACCTGACTGTACGATGCAGCTAACATTAGCGAGCATGCAGTATAATGCTATCCACGTCGTTTTTAGACCGATGAGTGGACCAGAGGTGCAACCTAGTGGGCTTTAAAGGAGCTGGAAGGCAGAGTCAGTGTCCCCTTGTTTCCATGCTTGATGCTAAGCTAAGCTAACGAGCTGCTGGCCAGAGTCTAGAGAAAAAGCACAAGAGTGTTTCACTAAATGTTGCACTGTTCCTTTAAGAAAAGACAACAAACAAGCATTATTTGTGAGAATAAAAGGTTCTGGATGTACAGTATCATGTAAAGGTGAAACATAAAGTCTCCTGTGGGGTTGGATTCTAATTAATACCACCAGATTTATCTGAGGTTGAGCTAAAATAATGTGTTTTTTTTTTTTATTATTTATTGCCTCTCACAAGTCCCCATCTTTATCCATCCATCATCTACACACCTCTTAATCCTCACTAGGGTCGTGGGGGGCTGGAGTCTATGCCAGCTGACTCAGGGTGAAGGCAGGTTCACCTGGACAGGTAACCAGTCTATCACAGGGCTACACTTAGAGACAGACAACCAAGCACACTCACATTCACACCTACAGACAATTTAGAATCACCAATTAACCTCAACATGCAAACTCCACGCAGAAAGATCCCGGTGCCCCCACCAGGACGCAAACCGGCAACCTTCTTGCTGTGAGGCAACGATGCTAACCACTGAGCCACCTTGCAGCCCCATCTTTAGCCAAAACTGAGATATTGCTGGAGTCATAACTATGATATCATCAGGGTCACCTTATCGTTGTCCCTGGATTTACAGTAGCATGAGTTTTATTTTTTACTGGAGACAAACACGACAAACAGAGCGTTTGGAACACATGTTACATGACAAACAACAAATAAAAGAGTTGCATTATGGGAATTGCAGGCAGCTTTCCACTGCAGAATCTCATCACGTTTACAGAAACGATCCCCAAATCCATCCTTCCAGTCTTTCTGTTCCCATTGTGAAGTACAGCTTCAACCGTATTCGTCTTGTCCAAATTCACCAACATCAGGCCTGGAGCTGCACTTTTACTGAGCTTAGCCTGGAGTAGGTGCTTCTCCTCCTTAAAAATGGCCCTAAAAGAGGCTCCTTGCCATCAGATACGTACTCTAAAACACAAGCTCCTGCGATGGAAAGCGGCCGATTGTTTTTGGAGTTTGACCCACACGAGAAACTACAAGTCAGAAAGCTACAACCTCTGCAGCTTTAAAAAAAAACAGTCTCTCTCACAAGTCCTCCAGCTCATGGAAGGGCAATACTGAGTTGATGGAGTGCAGCTTCAAATGTGCATCCTCTGTGTGAGCTCGTATCAGTAGCTTTAAAGCCACAGAACGCAGGAACAAACAAGAACCTTCTCCTGCCGATTCAGTGGCACCAAGTCTGTGAGCAAACAGACATAATCACCATTCAACACCTCTCGTAGTGTGCTGAAGATAAGATATATTCTGGTCCTTTCTCCATGTTACACAAGACAAACAGCTTTCTCCGCTTGTGAGAAACTATGGGAATATATTGACTGAAGCCCCCCTCTCCTCTCTTATCTTCACCTCCACAGCAGGTTGGCTTCCATGTGAGCCAGACTGGAAGCTCCTCTTTACCCATCCAGAGCCAGTGACCGCAGACTCAACAGCAGTATCCCCTCACGGTGAAGTGGATACGAGTGATCACAGCGCTAACCACCGCCACACCTGACCCGCTTTATGGAAATCAGCACCCCAGCGAGCAAACGCCTCCAGCTCATCATAGGGGAATTTTCCAGAGGTTCTCCAGGGCCAAGAGTAATATCAGCAGGGGGAGCAGGAGGGGAGGCGTGTTGTCACCTCGGCTGTTTGTCTATTCAGAAACACTAGACGACGACGCTCGGGGTCGCGGATCTGGAGAGCAATATTGAAAAACACCATTTCCAGCGTGATGACGGCGGATTGTTGTCACCGAAAGTGCTGTTGTCGAAAATGACATGATTGGGCCTTGAGCCAGAGAGCGGGGCGGCCCCGAGGCTACGGCAGGTTGTTGCTCTTTTTTCTGTTGCTGACATCGAGTGGGCAAACCATTTCCTAGAGGGCGGCTGGGAACGCATTATTTTGATAGTGGCCCCTCCTTTTTTTTTGGTGTTGCTCCAATGACAAAAACCTCCGATTTCGGCTGGAGTGTATTCTTCAGCCAAGCATGGGAGGCCGCATTCACAGCCACCAAGTGTTAATAATGTGCCAAACAATTATGTCACAGTCTTTGGCCTCCCATGTGAGAAAGTTAGCCCTCCCTCCCCTGCTGTGTTACAGTATGCAAATGGGGGAAAAGGCTAAAGTCTGAGAACTAGATCTTATGGAGCCGGGCCAGGCTACTGTTTTGAAGCAAAGTGAATGGCATCTGTAAGCTTTTATGGGAGGAGGGGGTGTGAATTAGAGCACTATTCCATGGGAAATAAATTGGGAATAAAGGAGCAATCTTCTTTGTTGTCTGGGGGGGCTGGAGGGTGCTGGTTGGCGCCCACAGAGGATTTTTTGAATTTCTCAAGCTCCAGACTGTAATTCATGTAGTTTCTCACCTCGTACATGTGTGTTGGTCCTCGAAATAGCTCAGTGGGAATAAATAATAAGAACCGCAGTCAAGTCTGTTGGGTGACAGAAACTAGAAACATCACAAGAACTTTCAACCGCAGGTTTACTGTGGGAAATGTACTCGTTGGCCATTGATGTTTCCTGTTTCCTTTGGCGAGAACGCACAAAGTTAAAAACACAAAGAAAAAAAAAGCCCAGAATGAGCAGGATTGTTGAAGAAACGGAGAACTAATGAAATTGCCTGAACATGTATCATTGATTTTTTGTTCTTTTTTCCCACAGAGAGCCTTCATCTTTCCTCCATAAATTACTGACATTATTTACATTGCACTAACAAAGGCTGGTGAGCGAGCGTAAAAGCTGTGATGGGGTCAAAGCGTCCTCCGTGCTCTATAAATTATGCGTCCGGTGCATGTTTAATCACATGAAGCACAAGCCTGGTGAACAAACCCTGGCCTGACCTTCTCATAATTAAAATGCAAAGTAACCTGTTGCCCGTCTGCTGCAGTTATTGGACGTGACGGGGTGCAGGCAGCCAGCCTCGCTGCCTCTTGCTTACATACTCCTGCTAAACCTCAGCCATGCAAATCTGGTCTATCACGGTGGCTTTAGAGTCGCTTCCTACACTGGAAATCCCTCCTCACCTACAAAGCTAGTGCATGCAAATGATCAGAAATGTCAAAGTGAATAGAAAGCTTCTATTTATGTGACAAAAAGACACATTACACATGAGCTTGACGTTGTTTTGTAGCCGACGGGTTTCGATCTTTCAGTTCAACATTTTTAAAGCTGATAAAGTGGATTTTGTTCACTGAAGACACACATTGTGCACTTTGTGTGGGCGGCTGTGGCTCAGATGGTAGAGCGGCTGTCCTCTGATTGTGAGGGTTGTGGTTCGATCCCCCGCCCCTCCACGGTCAGAGTGTCCTTGGGCAAGATTCTGAGCCAGAAGTTGCTCCCAGTGGCAACACTGGTGCATGAATGTGTATCTACTCTCAGATGTGCGTCACTTTGGACCAAATGCTACATAAAATTATAAATTGTACAATTTAAAAGTAGCGTAATGCTCCACTGTGCGACCATGTGCTGCACTAGAACACCTCATTTCACTCCTTTCAGAGTCATTTTAGGTCACACACTGAGCTGCAGTAACCGAGTTGGGACTAGAAGCTTCCACCAGTGCATGTGAGGCATTGAGGGGACGCCTGTAAGCTGTAGAAAACATCCTGGGTTATACGCTCCGCTCTGAACTATGAGTCTCTGCATGCACGTTGGTCAGGGCGTGCCATCCACGCATCCATTATCTATACACCGCTTAATCCTCACTAGGGTCGTGGGGGGCTGGAGTCTATCCCAGGGTGAAGGCAGGAGACACCCTGGACAGGTCACCAGTCTATCACAGGGCTACACTTAGAGACAGACAACCAAGCACACTCACATTCACACCTACGGACAATTTAGAATCACCAATTAACCTCAACATGTTTTTGGACTGTGTGGGAGGAAGCCGGAAAACCCGGAGAGAACCCACGCTGCACGAGGAGAACATGGAGACTCCACGCAGAAAGATTCCCACCGACACGCGAACCGGCAGCCTTCTTGCTGCGAGACAACAGTGCTACCAACTGCACCACCAACCACACCAAGTGCCATCAACCATCACAAGTCATTCGAGGAAACCCAGAGATATGATAAGAACATCATGCATTGATGTTCTGAATTGAAACTTTTTTCAAGAAACTCTTCCTGTGCCGTGACGGGTGCAGAGGAGCGCAAAATAAAGCAATGAGTCAAAAATTATATTAAACATATATACAACTTCTTATAATATAGCCAAACAAGAGGTACCTTTGCTTTATTCATTTTTACAATTATTTAGAAAGTACATGTGTGGGAACTGAAACTAAAATACCATTTTAAAGCTTCCTATCCCTAAAATATCACCAAAACAGCATAAAAACAACCACGACAGGAGACGTGAACATCCCACACGCTCACTGCATCATGTTTGCTCCATGGATCGTCTTTTTTTTTTCTTTTTTCTTTCCCCCGAGCCGACTGCGGCACTAAAAGGCTACTTGCTTCCCAGAGAGTAGCTACCATTACCCTCAAAGTCGCTCCAGGGTTATGGAACCTTTTAACATTCCTAAGTGTCGTCTCACAAGCATTATGCATCAGCATGCAAGAGAGACCGTCCAAAAGCCCGAGTCATTTATATTTTACTACAGGACCCCTTGACCCAAAGAATAAGCTGCGCAAAACAAAACAATCGCTTTAATAATTGGAGGACAGATGTCTTTTTCCGCGGGGAGTAGCAATTAATCTTTGAAGTATGCTGGATAACATGTCAGCTCAAAATAGCGAGTGCGTGCCCTCTGTCCCTGCTCACTGATGCTATCATTTAGGTTTTTTTTTGTTCACTGTGCCTGTAAAGACCATTTGCATGTGTGTAACCTACAGGAAAAAGCAATGAGCTGCCTCAAATTCAGCTCTAATGCAGCTGTGATGCGAGCAATTTAAAACGGCAATAAACATTTCACACATTATATTAAAAGTTCAGAGAGCTGAAGGTTTGCAAACAGCGCCCTCAACCAGCTTCCCTTTACATGCCGTCATACGTTTAGCATGTAGATCGACCCGCTGCCTCCGACACCAGCAGCAACTTCTTCTTTTTTTTTTTTTTATCTTTCCTCGTCACAGCTTACAGTATTTCCTATACACTCCTCACTTTTTTTTTTTTCTCCAGTCGATAATTAATTAGTGTGACCAAAAATTAATTAGGGTCTAGTGCAAAGAATGCTGGTGTGCATTGCAAAATTAATTCCTGAGATGGAGGTGGAGAGAGGAGGATTAATATTCTGCACGAGCGTCCCCGTTCGTTTGTAGCCTTAGGTTTTAAATGGGAGATGATGAAGTGAAATGTAAATATCAAACGCATAAAACCTGATGATTGACTTAACATGGCCGCATTTACATACTTGTGATAAAAGAGAGAGAATGCAATTATTTTAAGTCAATTTACGTCCGGCTGACGATGATTTGTACCTGAGCGCTCGGTTTTTTGATACTAACAGTTTACTTAGTAACACTTTACAGCGTTATTTTCCAAAATGGTGGGAGGATTTACATAATGAAATCCAATAATTGCACGGCGGTTAATATTAAGTTGTTTGCTTTGCTAACAAGAGTGTAATGGTTGATATCAATTTATTCTTCTGTGTGTGTGAAGAACAGGCTGATGTGTTAGCTTTAGCTTGGCAAATGTTCTTTACGCCTAGCACATACGCATTAGCTTGGCACAGGCATGCTAGCTAGGTGTGTTAGCTTGCTGCATGTACGTTATTTTTGACTTGCTATCTTACGCATACGTTACATGAGTTAGCCACCACACAGACAAGAGAAATGAATGTTTTGGAAACTGTGGAAAATAGTCCTGCTGTTATGCTGTGTTTTATTTAGCTAGCAAGTACCCACAGCTAGCTTAGCTACATTTGATCGTAAGCCGTTAGTTGACAACATGAGTCCCCACGAGCAGCGGTCAACAACTGTTTTTTCACCACGGACCGGTTTCAAACAAGACAGTTTTGTACAGACTGGTCATCACAAAGTGTCACAAATGAATTTATTTTTTTATGGCTAAATATGTTTTTACTTTTTCTTCTGTCTCAGCATCGAGTCTCAATCTTTTAAAAGAAGCCCTCCAGAGACGTTTGGTTTTTATTCGTTTTGGCAGCGGTCAGACTGACGGCTTCGATTAACAGTCGGGCATGAAAACTGACAGCCAAATGCGGCAAACAAGCGCAGACCGAAATATTAGGAAGATGGGTTCTCATTTTTCAAAATAAAACATCCTGCAAACTCGATACCAAACATTCCACGGCCTGATGATGGTCCGTGACCCAGTAGTTGGGGACCGCTCCCCTAGACTGCTACATGAGGTCAATTGTGAGGGTTACGCTAACATTCCTTGTAGATGGTCAATAAAAGAAGAGACCGGCTACTTTGGGAAGAACCACAATGGCCTACAAGGCCTGGAGGATGTGGAGGATGTGGAGGTGGAACCAAGTGTTGCTACTACAAAGCATTTCCTGTTTGCTTTACCTGATGTTACTCTTGTGTTTCTGCTCCTGATGTTTAGCAGCCGAAGTTGACATTTGGGACAAAAGCCAAGACTTTAGTCATCTCGACAAGAAGGTGAAGCTGGAAACTTTGATTGCATCTCTTTGCTTTGTCTTATCCTGGACAATGACCTCATACATTTACATTTTAAAGCACAATCTTCAGAAGCCAAAGCTCGTGTTGTCCTCCATATTCTCAAAAATCATGCAATGAATCTTGGGAGAGGTTGGGCCGAGGAGGACCTACCCACTGGATCCTTTGTGACCCGAGATAAGAAGGAAGCATTTCCAATCTGCATTTGATCATCGAGCTGCTGCGACATATTTGATCTTCAAATGCAGCCTTAGACGGACGCTGACCATCCGCTAACGTTTAATCTATTTCTATACATTAAATACAGAAGATGTGACCAGTGGTGCGCTGGAATGTAATGAGGCATTTAATGGTACTTCTGTAAAGTTAGCTAAGCATTTAGTGACGTATTATATTTCTATGTCGCTCCAAATTAAAGGGGGAATGTTGTTCTTTTTCCTCACTAAAATCATTGAATAGCTGTTGATGTTTTTAATGTATGACAATGACGACGCAGAGGGTTAACTAAAAGGTGTGCAGATTTTACCCATTACATCATGACAAAGTGCTTTCGTTATTAATGTAGGTACTTTTTCATCAAGTAATATGCAAAAAATATCATATGACAATATTCGAGTACCTTCCACCAGCACCAGCAGTTCAGCAGTCTGAAACTCCTTTTCCCGCAGTGTGTAGATATCCTGCCTTTCCCCCCGATACCCTCTAAACCTGCACGCGACGAGTGTAAATGGATAAATGGGTGGAAAAAGCAGAGCGACGATCTGGATTCGTGAGACAGAGATGAAGTGGACGTTAGGGCTTCAAAAAGGAACGCAGCCCGTGTGGTGTGACCTCATCTTTTCACACGGTAATTGCAATTTGAGCAGAGCGGGGATGCATCACAGCACAAGTTTGAAGTGAAAATATTCGCAAAGTGTGAAATTAAAATACATCTTGTCACGAGGCTATCGCCATCTCTCCGCTGCTTTCTTTCTTCTTCTTCTCTCTGCCAGGCATAACACACCGTCAGGAGGCAGTTGTCATGGTGATTAATGCAAATGCACACTGTTAACCTGTAGTAGGGAGAAGAGGACTTTTCAAAGCATCTCAGACCTTGACTCCGACTAATAAGTGTCTCTGTTCGCTACCTATATAATGGCAGCAGAAATTGAAAATCACACCGGCTCCTTGTGAAGCCTGACGTCTCGCTCAGTCGTTAGAAGTGAAATCCCTGCACTTCACATTGTCGACTGGCTGCGTGGTTTAAGGAAAACACTTTTGTAAGCGGTGTCAAACCGTGGGCTGAAAACAGAAGCCTTTCAGCGGCAAGACGTGACAATGCAGTTATTTTGGTCAACGCGCCGCCGACGCTGACGTGGAGCGACATGGCAACGAGATGTTTAGAATGACAGCCCATGCCGACACAGCGCCATAACAACTGGGATCATTAGTGTACTTAAACTGGCGAAGCATCGCATCTACAGTTCTGAAAGCAATGTGACCTACCAAGAATGCCTTAATGAGAGTGGGAAAGGGCAGGGACAAAAACGCCGTTACACCAGGGACCATTATGTGGGAATGTGCACTCGCCCGTCCTCACCTCTTCTTGACCACTCGACCCCTCGGCTCCAGAGGCTAACAGTGTATTTCGGTCCATCCCCTGAGTACACTGCTGCTGTCTGCTGGACTGACACAAGCCAGAGACTCGGAGACTGAATCTAATTACAGAGACAATTATGATTTTGACCCAGTTCGACCCGGATTTGTATTCAAATGGACTCATTTACCTTGTGTGCTGGAGATGCAGCTTCTGAGGACTGAGTGTTGAACCCGGAGGCTCGTCTGTCACTCAGTCTCACCGTCTCTCTATTATGGCGCTCACACATGTGCAGGAAACCAGACGAGAACAAGTTTCACTGATGTGCTCGCTCGTTTATCAGCTGAGTGCTTCCTCCTGTTTTCTTCAATTCATTTAATCTATACAATCTTAGCTATGAGATCTCCATTAGACTCAAGTGATAATTCAATATTATAATCAGCTTTTGGGAGAATCATCCATCCATCCATCCATCATCTATACACCGCTTAATCCTCACTAGGGTCGCGGGGGGCTGGAGTCTATCCCAGCCGACATCCTGGACAGGTCACCAGTCTATCACAGGGCTACACTTAGAGACAGACAACCAAGCACACTCACATTCACACCTACGGACAATTTAGAATCACCAATTAACCTCAACATGTTTTTGGACTGTGTGGGAGGAAGCCGGAGAACCCGGAGAGAACCCACGCTGCACGGGGAGAACATGGAAACTCCACGCAGAAAGACCGGGACGCGAACCGGCGACCTTCTTGCTGCGAGGCAACAGTGCTAACCAACTGCGCCACCCTGCAGCCCCTCGGGAGAATCATATTGTGAGGATATCAACTTATTGAATGTGTCTATACATCGTATATTAAGTGTTTTGAGGATTATGTGTTGTGCATCTTTTCAAGAGAGGCACAATAACTTAATTAAGCCAGTAAATAAGCAGTGTTATGTTCTGACAGTAGCAGGAGGGAGAAGTGACCCAGAGATGAGAAAAATCAAAATGCAAAACAGTTACTGACACCAACACTCGTCTGTCAACCAAACTGCAGCAGTGACTCTCGCCAGAGTCAGCGGGCAGCATGAACAGTGTCCACGGGCGAACGGGCTGACAGGCTGGAATGCTGCCACATGAACGGATCTGACGAACCCCAAAGGCTCCCGAGTGGTCTCTCCGGTGTTCTTGGGCTGCGGTTCGTCGTGTAACAGGAAGCGCTGAGGGCGACAAGTGTGCACGAGAGCCGGCATCAGCAGCAGCAGCCGAGTCAAGTCGGGTCAAGTCACTCTCAGCGGCGACGGTGAACCACGAGGGGAGGAAGGGGGGGAACATGTGTCCGTCATTCACCACCTACGCCGCTGACAGCAAGCTAAACTTTGTCACGCTGTTCTCGAGTGAGTGCTTCCATTTATATAGATGGCAGATGAAGTGTTAACATGTAAAAGCCAAGAGGGCGAAAGCTATTGTCATGTCAGGCTTGGAGCAGGAGTACGGTGCCAGTGCACACTCAGTTAACTGGAAGGATTTGTTCATTTTTTTGGGCAGTGAGGTCTCCGTCAATATTCTCAGCTCTACAGGGTGACTGATGGGATTCTAAGCCACAGACATTGACATGAACTGTTCTCAAGGTAACATCGATTATGTGTTTGCTAATTACTCGACTTCTGTTTCCTGCATTTAGCGAGATGAAGAAATAATTCCATGGCGTTGGACAATAACGACGCATTTAACTGGATTTTATGTGAAAAAAAATGAGTGTATCCCAAAGAAGATGTTGACTTTTTAAATATAAATCAACAGGTAACCTTTCATAATTTCAATAAACAGAGTCGCATGTTTATCACACCTTCAAACCCATAAAATTATAATACAGGATTCGCAATTAGGTGCAACATGTGGACAGAGTCTTATTTTAACCTCCAACATCCAGGCGAGACTCTTCTGTTTTTCCACTGAAGTGTGTGGTGTCAACATGCCAAAATCTTAAGAGCTCTCCAGGGCCTTCAGGAAAAAAAAAAGGTTGTAGAGGCCTATGAGTCTGCCAAATGATGTGAAATAAATCATCCCACTGTGAGGAAAATCATCTACAAGTGGTGCAGATTTTAAACGACTGCCAATTTGTCCAGGACTGACTGCTCCAGCGAATTCAGCCCGAGAGCAGACCGACGTGAGAAAGAAAGTCTCCGAGGAGTCTGAAATTTCATTACAGGATCTGCAGGTAACTGTGCAGCTGCTGGTGTCAAAGTGCACGTGTCGACAATCAGAAAGAGATTTCAAGGTGGCAAAGGCATTACGGGTTGGGATCGCGTCACCGCCTCGGGGACCAAGCAGCTTCGATTCAACGGAATTGACATCATATCAACGCTCGGAAACAACGTGAAGCCGTGTGTCCGTAAGCAGAAGTTGAACCAGAACTTGATCATGATCCGTAGTTAAGACTGTATAAAAGATGGACGTAGCTACCGTGACGTCACCTGCTGGTTTCTGCACTGAGAAAATGAAGCCAGGGTTTTGCTACTTCCTGGTTGACATCTTGGATTTTTGGAGCCAGTGACGCAAAAATCGTCGGAGGGGGGCGGAGCCATAGGAGCAGTGATTGGTCAGACGGATTGAGAGGCGGGCCCTCTCTGCCCCGCCCACATTTACCGCCTTCTGCTCGCTTCGTCTGTATGGTCGCTGCCGACTGTCAATCAAGCCAGCCACGCAAAATTTTGACAATTTTTTAAAAAATTCAGTATTAATTTATTTTCAGATTGGCCACCTGATCTCTGGATTTGACTAGGAAAACTAATAAGGAAAAAATCCTGAGCTGTAGGAATGTAGTGTTTGGTGATCTGTGATCACTTCTTTTCCAATTCCAGTCTATGGGAGTCAGGGCTTTGTGGAGCCAGCAGCTCGTGGACGTAGTGATATTGCAGGTTTTTGACACTTCCAGGTTGGCTTCATTTTTCAGGGCCGGTTGCTACGTCCATCTTTTATACCGTCTATGATTAAGGCCAGATTTAAACCCTGCTGAAATGAAAAGAATTTTGCATCCATTGATACTTTTGTTCAATCGGTGATTGAAAAGGCACATTTTCTTGTGGTTTTGTCCAAGTATATTTACCTGTAGGTATTGTATCAAAGAGGATCGAATGTTTGCTTGTCCAATAAAAAAAAACACCAATTTTCTAACTTCTTTAAATACCTCTGGTCAGTTTATGTGCCACCATTCATCCTGACAGCTTGGACGTAGACCTATGACATTCTTGTTGAGTTATAAATCTACACGTCTGCCTGTATTTGCTGGATGACACTGCAGTTTAGTCACAAGAGTAAAATGAATGAGGGGGCTGTTTTTTTTCATGTGTTTGTCTCACAATTCAAAATATTTGTCTGTACTTTTAAAGGGCAGTAAACCGGCTGAATCCACCAACTGGAGAATCTAAAAACCTGTTTTTTTCCCTCCACACAGCCAGAAACAGGTTTTTTTTTTCACAACTTACAAAAGTTGACGATTTGGAGATGTGGATATGGTTTGACAGACCATGTCGCTGTGCATCCTGAAGGCCCCGTATACCTTATATAGCTTTCCACTGCAGGAACTCGGGGCAGGTGTGCGCAAAAATTTCCAGCAACAGCCGTGTAATTGGTCCTTTCCATTGCAGTGTAGCGTAGGAGCCACATCGTCCACTGAGAGAATAGCTCCAAAACCAAGACAAACAGGTACTGAACTCGACTCCATGTGCACACATGAAAAAGCCCAGCGGAGGGTTTGCTATGTGAGTATCGGAGGTAAATGTTGCTGTATGACGCTGTGGCAATGTTGGACAGCAGAAGACTGGTTCTTGATAAGGACGTTGAGGGCAGAAAGATAGAAAAATGGAGCTTGTTGTCCCGTCCAAGTGAAACCAATTAGCATCAAGCCCTGCACTGTAGTTTTTCAGACTGGCTTCGAGGTACCTGTTCTGTCTACTTCCTGAAGTCAGATCACTTGCTGAGGTTTGGGCACTTCAAAACCTCCAGCCTAACATCTACCTGCAGGCTCTGTATCCACCCTGTAGGTGGGTAGTTCTTATCATCACCCCCACAAATGACTTAAAAAAAAAATGGCATTCAACCAAATGACGACAAACAAATCGTGGTCAATATGGTAAATGGAGCCATGCAACAAGTCTTCTAAGGAGAGCCAGCTCACAATAAAGTCATTCTGTTGATTGTAAGGGGCAGCAAATTATTGTTTCTACCCTCATGAATCTGGTTTAAACTTACTTTAAGAAACAAAATATGGTTGTTCAGTTCACATCAACGAGGGTTAATCCAACCTGGAGTGTCCTGAGCAGAGCCCCTATGAAAATATTCAGCCAAACTCTAATCCTTCCCTGAGAACCTGAAACCATGAAGTCACTGCTGCTGTTTTGCACAAGAATACATTCGCTGGTTCACCATCGGTTCAACCACAAGGTCACGCTCAGTTACGTTTCGTAGTAACCCCCCCCTCGCTAGATGCTGCGAGGTGTCACCTACACATGTCTCGTGAAGCTGTGGCTTGTTTCCAGGCTCTCCCTCAGGATGGCATCTCAAATTTCAAAAGAACTGATAGTTTGAGACAGAAATGAATCCGTGTTGAAAGGAGCTGCAGCGCTTCACATTTCTCGATGTTAAATACAAAAAACAAAACAGAGGAGGAAGAAAGAAAAAAAACATCTAATCTGGCACACTTTGTTGTGGGCAATGTTCTTAGATCCTCTCTCATTTCTTCTGCTAATTGCAACATGGTAATTAGGCGTAGAATCTAATTTACCATGGGGCTTCGTTTAAGGAAATATGCATTATTTACGGGGGGATGTGAGGAGAGGGATTAATATTAAGGATGGCGACGTGACAAAAGCACAGAGACGCTGGTGTTTTTGACAGCGACGGTGAGGATTGAAATGGGAACGACAAGGTAAGTGAGGCAGATCACATCAATGACGATGATGGCCGTGATGATGATGGGGCTGGTGATGATGGTGATTACGGCACAGCGGTGGCGATCGCTGTTGTGGTTCTCCGCCAAGAGCATAAAGGCGGGTCAGTGACCTCTGATTTCAGCCCTATTTCCCCTACAAGCCAGGTCCTAATAGACTCCATTAACAGAAAGAGAGAGAGAGGGAGGGAGGGGAGAGAAAGCCCTGACGCTGGAGTAAAGTCTGCATATGTGATGACTTGCAGTCTGGCTGGCTGAATGAACCAGGCTCAGAGCCTGATAACCTCCTCTTTCCTTATTATTTCCCCTCATTTAACTCACTGTGTGCCTCCATCACAGTCCATTTTCTTGTGTGTGTGTGTGTGTGTGTGTGTGTGTGAAACTCAGACGAGGCAATCTCTCACTCCTGCAGCACGTCTGTTATTTCACAGCAATTTTGGATAATGATTTATTTTACTATCCACAATTGGAAGGCCTTCCGCTTGAAAGGGAATGATAAAATAGTAATCCCGTTGCAATTATGTAGTGAGAGATAGTCACATTCATTGAGATTCACTGATACAGCTGACATGGACCTAAGAAAGCTTTGAAACGATTGTGGCTAACATGCTCGTTCTTCATCAGCTCAGTACGGCGCCATGGAGCCAGACGAGCCTCTAAAAACACACTGTACACACTGTAAATACTTTCATTATTTCTCCGTTGGTGCTGAGATCAGTTGTCCCACCAAATAATCCCTTATGGCCCCCCGTTGTCTCAGTGATATTAATATTAAATGGTGCGTATTCCCTCAGTGTTGGAAGATGGATGTAGAACTTTTGCTCAAGGAGAAGCAGAATAAAGAATTTAAATACATTACAAATACTCAAATTCTACTTGAGTGACAGGAAAATAGTCTCAAGGTACCAAACATGAAAGTGAGCATTATGCAGAAATGATGAACGTCTATTTGCCAACGTCTAAACACAGACATTAGCTTCATCACGATGCATGTTATTTGTGAGATTGTCCCGATCCAGCCTCTAGGCTCAGCTGGATGTCACAAAAACCAGGTGTGCTTGGTCGAGGTAAAGCAATTTATTGTGCAGTAACGTAATTAAACGCAAAAAATAGTGACAATACAAAGAAAACCGGGCTAATGGGAGCTGCTAAGTCAAAGAACCGAATAAAACCAAACGACAGCTTGCTGAGTTATGAAAGCTAGTTCAACCAAAACAGCAAAACTCTTTCGCCAAACTTAGATACAACAACACCCATTACCGACAACAGAAACTACATGACAGACACGAGTAACTCCTAAACCAGGGGTGGGCAATCCTGCTCCCTAACCCACCTAATTTAAATGATCAGGATCGTTATCAGGCTTCTGCAGAGCTTGATGATGAGCTGATCATTTGAATCAGGTGTGTTGGAAGAAGGAAACATCTAAAACATGCAGGACTGTGGCCCTCGAGGACCAGGATTGGACACCCTTGTCCTAAAATAAGTTGGGCAGCTGCTAACTGAAGCTACAGTTAGCTTCTGGTAACTTCAACACTAAGCTAGCTGCTGCCAACAGAAGCTACAGTTCAACAAGCAAACACCAACAACACAAGAGGCACCAGGGCGAAGTGTTCGCGTCACATCCCAGCCAGTTAGTTTTATAGTCCAGGTGTGCTGATTGCTGCTGTTGGATTGGCTGAGGGACGAGGGAACTGGGTGTTGGTCCAATCAGGAACAAGGGCTGGAGAGCAGGTCTGGACCTCCAGGCTAATCAGCTGCAATGACAGGCAGCTGGGACTGGAGCAGGATCTCCAGCCAGATACCACAGAGTCCTCTCCCTATGCAAGGGATCCACCAAAACTAGACAGCACAAACACCAGGGGCCCAAACAGAGATGACCATCCATCCATCCATCCATCCATCATCTATACACCACTTAATCCTCACTAGGGGGGCTGGAGTCTATCCCAGCTGACTCAGGGTGAAGGCAGGAGACACAACCAAACACTCACATTCACACCTACGAACAATTTAGAATCACCAATTAACCTCAACATGTTTCTGGACTGTGTGGGTGGAAGCTGGAGAACCTGGAGAGAACCCACACTGCACGGGGAGAACATGCAGAAAGATCCTGGGTGTCCTCACTGGGATCTGAGACGAAGATGTGTTTCGCATGAAAATATTTTAATTTGAAATGTCCCAAGTTACTAAAATGACCCTTTGACATAACGGGAGCAATGCAAGAGGATGCCATTAGTGATTTTTGTGTATTCGTGTTGGGCAAATTTTAGCACTATTGTCAGTCAACAAAACTGAAAAGGTTTTATTCTAGTTTCGTCTGTGTCGCTTTGCAGGTATAAAGTCTGATTATGTGTCCATTCCTCTGTTATTTATGTTCCTTTATTTCATTAATTTGTGAACATGTGAAGTTTAATTCTTGCTGTCTTTGTTCATCAAATAAAAACAAAACTTAATTCCACATGAAAACTGTTTTCTCTGTTGTTGTTGAGTATTTGTTAGTTAAAGTTTTTTTCCTCTTTAGTTTTTCCTCCAGGACAGGCTGGTGTAGTTCAACGAGTCCTCCCAGTCATGTGTCTGTCGCTGGTGGTAGAACAAACTGTTTCTGCCAATCAACAAGTCAACCATTCACGATCATTTCTTCTTTTATTCAAACCGAACCAGTGCATATTGTGCAACGGCAGACAGGCTAATCAGCATCACGAGAAAGACACCTCAGCAAAACCAGTGACACAAAAAAAATAAAGGTTCCCAGCTTCTATGAAGTTCTGCCTTTGGTGTAGGATTCCATACAGGTGTTGTTGACAAGATGTAGAAGGTCCATGCAGTGGTGCACACATCTGGCATGTTTTAGTTCTTGTTATTCCAGTGGAACCTATATGTTCTTTGAGCCACGTTTGAACGGACGTCGCTTAGGTTTTGTTTGAGCCACTTGCTAAAGAAGCACATTGTCAGAAGCTCAAAGATGTCACCTCTCACATGCAAACTTTAACCTTCTTCAAAGTTCTTCTTTCATAAGCTTCTAATTCTGAGTCTACTAAATAGACGAACCTTCCATCCAAAGAGGTAGAGGCAAGGAGGTTAATGAAAACTTTTTCTCGTTTTCAGCGGTGACATTTTATATAGTTTTAATATTCGTTAACACAAAGGTCATCAAAGGATATATTTAGAGGGTATTGCAGCTTTTCTTTTGGTGAACGTGTGAGTTAACCTTTCAGGGAGGCCATGATTTTTTTTCTCAGAGTAAAAGCACGTGTTGATTTCAGCCTTCACTTTTGCACTTCATAGTTGCACAGGTTCTGCTCATCTATCGTTTTGTTTTTAAATGTCTACAATGATGGTGCACCATAGAGGAGACTTTAAATTGGAAATGATTAAATGAGTTTAACACTTTCACTCCGTTGTGCGGAGGCCGACTTTTTTTTTTTACTAAGTCAAGATGAGGGATCAAAGAAGCCTTGGATAACCCCGGGGAGGGCAGAGCTGCTGGAACACAAGGCTCAGCCCCCCTCCAACTGCACAAGTACCAAAAAGTGAAAGTACCCTCTCTGCAGGAATCTGTCCCCTGTGACTTGTGTCTTTAATGTGCCGTCCTAATGTGGAAGATGAAAGTAGCTGCTGAATAAACACAGCGAAGTAAACAGACAGAGGTGTAGCCGAGGGGTCACCCATTGGACCACGGTGTGGAATCAATAGTGCAGCTTCATGTAGGGCTACACATGTACTTGATCCAGTGTTTTTTTATGGCAGAACCGCTGCAAGGTGGCGCAGTTGGTAGCACTGTTGCCTCACAGCAAGAAGGTTACCTGTTCGCGTCCCGGTGGGGGCACCGGAATCCTTCTGCGTGGAGTTTGCATGTTCTCCCCGTGCAGCGTTGGTTCTCTCCAGGTTCTCTGGCTTCCTCCCACAGTCCAGAAACATGTTGAGGTTAATTGGTGATTCTAAATTGTCCGTAGGTGTGAATGTGAGTGTGCTTGGTTGTCTGTCTCTAAGTGTAGCCCTGTGATAGACTGGTTACCTGTCCAGGTGAACCTGCCTTCACCCTGAGTCGGCTGGGATAGAGTCCAGCCCCCCATGACCCTAGTGAGGATTAAGCGGTGTATAGATAATGGATGGATGGATGGATTTCTCTTGTTTCCAGAAAGTTTCAGCGAACGACAACCAGAAAATGTTGATAGACTTCCTAATATTGTCCTTGAAGAGCATGCAGACAGCAGGAAATGCAACCGTCCAGAATCTGTGCATGCGGTTTAGTTTTAGATTCAGTTGATGCTCCTGTAAAGACTCAGAAAGACTGCAGGGATGAAACCTAGTTCTGGAAAACAAACTGCAGAACAATGTGAGACTGACCCAGAACCTGCAGCCAAAAGAAAGCAAGTCCTGAGCAGAACAAGGACACTTCTGACGCTGACACGAGTCCTCAGTGTCACCGTCTGAGCTCGGCGAACAAACAATCTTTTTCAGGCCCACGTAGAAAAAAAACCTTCTTATGCTGCTTGTGAATTCATTTACTTCTAGATGGCAGTCTTCATGAGCAAATGATATGAGTGAATGACCCAAAAAATTACTTTCTGGCCCACAGCGATTTGCAGAAAACACAAGACATTGTGCCACCCCGCTGTGAGTAATGGTCTCATCCCTATAAAAACGTTCCGCCTCTGTAAACAGTACAATTTAATGAGCACACTCAAGTAAACGGAGTCTTAAGTCAGCGTAAATCGTCACTTTCCACTGTTAAGTCCTTACATGTTCTCATGACAAACCATCGCGGCGTTTCAGATCTGCTCTCCCCAGAGACACGGCGATAAGACGTGTGCCATCTAAAAGTGATGGATTGTTTCCAGTAATCCTTTGGGTTTGAGACTCAGTCACAATATCAATGTGGGAAAACGTACGGAGGATGTGCCCTCCGGATGCATCAAAGGAAAAACGCCACATTTACAAGAAACTTTATCCGTAACGGTCCACTTCACAGGAGGATGTTCCACTTGTGTCGTGAGTCAGCTGCGCGCAGAGCGAACGCAACATGTGTGTGCCGGTCCGACAAAACCAGAACACGACACTCCGGGATCTTTCAGCGGGCTTTGCTTTGGAATGCCTGCTTTTTGGGCCGGCGCCGTGTAGCGGTGCATTATGCATGGTAGGTAGATGTGAAGTTGACAAATCAAGCGGGGCAGCAGTTTTTCGAGATCAAGGAGCTGCAGCATTTGAGGCAAAAAAAACAACACTCGTCTCCACTCCAAAGCTGGGAGGTTCTCCAAAGCGAGCTTAATTACCGACTGCAGGCAAAGCTTCATTTAGAAACCACGGGGCTTTTACTGGAAATCAGAGGTGCTAATAAGTTGCCTGCCCATTCGAGGTCATCACCATAAGCAGGGGAGCAGAGAAGACGAAGCAGCTCGTCGTTTCCTCCCTCTCTAATCTTATTTTCCTGTTAGTTTGTAACTTAAACTAGGCTCTTTGGTTTATCCACTGCTGTTTTGTATCATTATCTGTGTCAAGTAGAGTAATTATCTAACAAATGTATAAAAGCGGCTCTCTAATTAAATGCCATGGGCTGCAAGAGATGGAGATAAATTATTTATACTGCTTTGATGAGAGCTAGCTAGCTCTAAGGAGTGAGCAGTCAGTCGTTTTTAGGATTGAAACCACTGCAGCGGGATTTTACTGAAACTTTTCTAGGGGGTGTTTTTTTTTTTTTTTTAGGGGGTGGGGGGGATAAGAAAGAAGCTAAATCAGAGTGTTTGCCACTGGGGACGAGGCACGTCAGGTTTCTGTGTTTATAGCAAACCAGCCTTCTCCAAAGATGTAATTTGCTCATTGGAGAAAGATATTTTCACGCCGGTATTTACAAGTCAGGAAGAGGTGAGGCCGCTCGGAGCTTCCGGCAGGTACAACAAGAGTAAGTAAACATATTTAAAGTGACAGATTCAAAGTGGCTGCTGCTGCTGCTGCTCACACACTGGACCTGATCTAATTTGGTCCACATTACTGCGGGGATGTTGAAAGTAGCCATTCATCCTCAACTAGCTGCAAAACCTCCCACAGGCATTAAAGAAAGGCTTTCACAATAACCAAGCATAACTGAGGACAATTAACAAATGAGACAAAGGAAGCAAGCCAAAGTCAGATAAGAATTCTTATTATTCCAATAAAAAATACATTCATACAGAAATATAACAATTTTGCAAAACAATTTCAAATAAAAATTTCATAAAGCATAAACATAACAATTTTACAAAAGTTGTTTTTTTTTTCTTTTTATACAAAGATTCAGTTGAGAACAAAGAGCTGTGTGTGTGTGTTTGAGTGTGTGTGACAGAACAGTTTGTGGTAGTGACGGGATGAAAGAAGATGATGGAAGAGTGTAAAAGATGCGAGCAAAAACATGAGGCTAAATCAAGGCTCAATTATCACTCGGCGTGTATCGGCTGCTGTTTCCACAGAATGGATGTTCCTGCTCTTTGCCCACAAACGGCCTTGCCAGCACTCCCAAATCTATTGCAGCAAGCAGTTTCAAGTTTGTACTCATCCTGTCTCCTGCGCCCGCTAATCTGAAATCCATATGTCGTAGCATGCCACGGCGCAACTTGCTGCAACATCGAATTCCTACAAGCGAGGTCGCTGATCTGGAGTGGGTGGCACAGATCACTGAAGCTGTAATCAGTAGAATCCCCAGCATTATATGTGAGGCTCCGCCTTTTGTTGTGCATCCATCTCCCACCTCCAATAACAGGAGATGCTTTTTTTTTTGAAGCCATATTGCCATGTGTGCACCGTCAATGCTCGATCTGTATCTCCTCCTGAGAGCCCCCTCCCCGCCCCCTCGCTCGCTCCTGTGGTTTTCATAATACTGTTGCAGCTTGGCTAAAACAACGCTCCCCAGACAGGTCAATAACCAACCTACACAGTCAGCAGTCTGTGACAGATTCCATGCCAACAAAGCCTTTAGCAATTCATTACTGAGAGGCAGTACAAGGCGAGGCCTGTCCGACTGCAGCCTGTTAATTACAATAAATCTTTAGCTTTTTCTTCAGTCCCACTTGCAAGGATGGAGGGACAGTGAGGGAGGTGGAGGCGGGGGGGCACAGAGGATGGTGGTGGGGGAGGAAGGAGCAGTTTTTGTTAAACTAGTCTGGTCGTTTTGTACCTTAGCGCTGTGTGTGATGGAGTACATACTACACAGTAGTTAACGTCTTTAATAAATGAATTTAAGTGCTTGAAACATACAGCATTTGTCTTATATACATGTTAATTCAAATGTGATATACATCAACTAAACTGGTGCTCTGACTCGAAAACATTAAAAAAAAAAAAAAAATAAGGGAATCGACTGAGACTTTTGTGAACACTTACATTTTAACGACACAATTAAGAGCCAAAAAAAAAAAATTACCCACAAAGGAGGTGCGAGTTAATTTGTAATTGAGCCTTGATCAAGCTTGTCAAATCACCCAGACAACAAATGTGACATCCTGAGGGAGCAAAAAAAGCATCGCTCCCGCAGGGCTGAGTCACTTGCATAAGGCACCATTAAGGTCAACAGTGCATTATTAGATAGAAAGAAAGTACAAAAACAAATCAAGAATTAGTCCTCAAGGCATAGAATGAATGAGAAAAGTAGTAAGCAGTGGTGAATATCTCCAGCCAGATGACAAACCAGGATGAAGGAGATGGATGTAGTTGTAAAAGTAAAAAGAGGAAATCATCAAGGCTTTATGTACAATATTGTAACATTTAACCGTTCGCATTTTAGCTGCACTTTTATTGAAACTATTTGCAGTCCTGATTACAGTGGAAACAGGAAATGAACAAACCCTAGAACCATGCAACACCTGTCTATGATACTGAAGTTATAGTATAGTTGTGTTATACCTCTAAGCACACAGCTTATACAATTGGACTACAAATGAGCTTTGTAGCTTGTAAAAAAATAATAAACCAGGCTACATAACACATTGCACATTTAGTAGCTGCACCAAAAACACCAAAAAAAGCTCCTGTCATACAGTGACCAGGGGGGGGAGTTTGGTCTCTGGGTCGCACACCAGAAGGTCAACACCTCCATCTCTGGTCAAACCCAAGGCCTTAAAAGCTTCAGAGAAGCAGCCCCCCCCGAGTCTGGGTGCCAGACAGACAGACAGACAGACAGACAGGCAGGCAGGCAGGCAGGCAGGCAGGCAGGCAGAACCTCCTCCCTGCCCCATCCTCACACTGCCACCAGGGAAACACAAGTGGAATGTTTCCCCCAGAAACCCACTCAGTCCACAGCAACATTGGCACCGGCCGGCCCCGCACCATCCATCCAATCCATCTCTTCTCCAAAAAAAACCCCAAAAATCCTCTCGTCTTGGTCTCTTCCCAGGGGGCCAGTCAGCCAAATCTCAGACATTCACAGTGCACACATGCTTACCTCAGACAGTTTTGTAAAGTACCAGTGTATCTGCTGTCCGGGAGATGTCCCCAAAACATCATGCACCATACATACAAATCATTCACCCTTTATGTTGTTGTTGTTGTTGTTTTTTTTTTTTGTCTTTTTGTGTGTGTTGTAAGTCCTTCTCAATCAAAAAAAACAAAAAAAAACAGTTCTTCCCCATCCATGATTTTGTCCTCTTGTTGCAACAGACAACCTTCAGAGCGCCTTTCTCCAAAGAGAGGTCCCGGAGGCACTGGGTTTCAGTATGGTGCAAAACGGCATGCTTTGGCTGGAACACACTCCCGCCACTCTGCTCTGGGACAGTTCAACCAAGAGACTGGTCGGGAGACGGCGTTTGTTTCTCTCTTTTTTTTTTTTTTCATCTTCTTCGTCTTTCCTCTCTCTCCTCTTTCCCAAAAAACAAAAAAAAACAAAAAAAAAAACAAAACAAAAAAACGTTTCCCCTTCGCTGCGTTGCTTGGTTGGTGCTTGCCCTGCTTTAGATGTGCCTCTTCATGTGAAGAGCCAGATGGTCAGACCTGGAGAAACATCTGGGGACAGAGGAGGAGGGGGAGAGGAAGTCAGTAACGATGGAGAAGATGCTGCTGCTGGAGGGCATGAGAACGAACACTCACAATACCTAAACCAACACATTTAGAAGAGGCCAGCTAAATCCAGATTACATCATTTATCATCAAGGCCCTCTGAGAGTGGATTTTTGAGGCTGATATGTGGGAGTTTTATGAGTATTATTGACATAAACTCATAGATTTACACAATCAAATGTCTTTATACTTTTAAAAACTGTAATCAACACACATGCCCAGCATCACTGGACTATTTAATAGTCAAAACAATAAAAAAAAAGGGCACTGATTCCACTTAATTTGGCGCCTCCATCCTGCATCCTTGCTACTCACTGGCCACCAGATACAGACATCTATGTTAACTCTGTGGTTCTCCGTTTATCAGCCAGATTTTCAGCCACGTCACTGAAACGCATCGGTGACGTGGCTGAAAATTCGCAGCCCTGCATCAGTATTTTGGAAGACGCAGGAGAAGCAGATCCCATCAACAGAAGCGCGTCCTTATCGGAGGCAGATAGAGAGGCCCGTCTTACCTGTCACAGTGACTGCATTTAAATGGCTTTGCCCCAGTGTGCTTCCTGAAGTGTCTGGTCAACTCGTCGCTTCGTGCAAAACGCCACTCGCAGCCCTCCCACGAACACCTGTACGGTTTCTCACCTGCAGAGCAAAACCAGGACACGATTTAAAAAAAAACCTCAGGCGAGGACTCCGGCTCTAACGGAGCGTTTTACGCCTGCAATGACTGATCTGCACTTTTGTCATTTAAATACATTCACATCAATCAGCCCGAGGGGGTCGGGAGGGACGACAAGCTGATCCGAATTCCGCCGAACCTGTTGGTGCACTAACTTTGTTTTTGCTGCAACACGCTAAGAATGCTCGCTGAATGTGTGGGATATGTGCGGCGAGGAAAAGAAAAAGACACACGTGCAATTTCACGCTGCTAATCAAAAATAAGAAACGCTCAAATGACCATGGAAAGGCCTCCCAACTCAGCGGCCCCTGGCTCCCCGCCCACTCACCCCTTTCCCATGGTGAAACTCAATCTGTTTTGAAGTCCTTTTTATCTCCCATGTGCAACCCCTCCCCCTTTTCCCTCTCTCTCTCTCTCCCCCTCTCTTTCTATCTCGCTCGCTCACTCGCTGGCTCAGTCAGTCACATTCCAGATAGATTAGGTCACAGTTTAGGTATCCAGCCATGCAGAGCTAATACTCGCAGCGCTCCAGCTGAGGACATCATGCAATGTGGACCTTTAATTACATTACACAATGGGTGGACAATGCCATTAAGGTGGAAGACTGAATTAACGGCACTTCCGGCATTCGCTCAGTAAGAATTTTTTTTACTCTACAAAGCTTTTCCCTGAAACCAGCAGCCCTCCCCTCCTTCCCTCGTTGCTTTCAGTTTACAGTTTACACAAACCACATGAAGCTGGAACTCACCTGTGTGAGTGCGTTGGTGTGCTTTTAGGTGGGAGCTCTTTGTGTAAACCTTGCGACACCCGTTGAATTGACACCTGTGTACTCGCCTCTTGCCGTCCGGAGACGAGTCCCCGCAGATGAGTCCCGACTTTTCCGAACTCTTTGCCACACCGCCGCTCCTGATTTTTACCGGCAAGTGCAACTCGGCGTGCGCGGCCACCCAGCCGTTCGTCACGCCGCCGGCCTCCGAGTTGGCCTCCGGAGAGGACGGCGGAGTGCTAATGACGGAGGGGCTAAAAGGTCCAGAGCCAACCAAGACAGAGCCCAGAGGGTTGGAGGTAAAGCTGTGCGTGGGCGAGAGCTCCTCAGAACTGTCTGAAGCCTCGCTGCTGGCGTCTGAATTCACACTGTTGGTGTCCAAGATTTGGCTGTCCTGATTGTCCTCCTCGTGGGCCGCGGGGAGCTTTGGGTCGCACTCGGCCTTGGCCTTGTCCCCGCAGGCCAAGATCAGCTTGCTCCAGAGGTCCTCCTGGCCGTCGAACTTGAGGTCGGATGTGGAGACGTAAGGCTCGCTCTGTAGGTAGCGCTCCAACTCCAAGCATGTCTGGTCGGACGCAGAGAAACGAGAAAACACAGTGAGAACAAATGAATGAGAGCAGCAGCAGCAGCAGCACCCCCGTAGAGAGGAAGCTCAGTCACAGCAGCTAAACGCTTGTGTGTGGGAAATCCTCCTAAATCATGCATGTGCACATTCCTGTGTGCTTATGGTGGCGCAATATTTGCCAGAATCTTACAGCATGAAGTACTAACAAGGAAATTCCAGCTATTCCTGCAGTTTTAATGATCAGGCTTAGAGCTCGGAGGGGAAGAAATCTAAGCGCAAATGACAAATATTTGCTGCCTGTTTGCATCATGTGTACTGTTAAATGATGCACTTTTTCCAACTGGGGATGCTGTTTGAAGAGCACAGGCTGTGTACGTACAGCTCAGGAGAGGTGGGACACGAGTTCTCCACCACTTTCAGACTAGAAATCAAGAAATCCAGCTGCATTTCCTGATCCTACTGATTCAGGGTTCCCTCGGCTGAACTCTGCCTCCCTTCGCTGAACCACAAGCCTCCACCGCCAGCATCACAACACCAAGCCACCACACCGGCCTCATGTGATTCAACTCCCGAGTCTCCCTGCAGCACCGAAACGTGCACTGTCATTTCGGCGCTCAACAATGAGTCACTGAACAAATTTAGAGTCCTTTTAAGGAAGCCGCTCAACTTCCCCCCTCCGACGTGAGGGGGCCATTCAGCTGCTTTTCCTCATGCGTACCACTGACATGCAATCACATCCTTCCTCGGTGTCGGATGAAAAAAAAAAAAGAAAAAAAAAGGATGCACTGGCTCCAATTTATAAAAGTTGAAAAAGCAAGAGGCTGTTCATTAGAAGGTGCTCTGGCAGAGAGCAGCTTCAGCACTGCACATGTAGAATAAATATTTTTCCTCCAGGCTTTCTGCAGCCTTACACAATATTTTCCAGCTGTGCTAGTGTCTACTCATGCAAGCAGGATTTGGCCGAGGCTGACATTTGATAGTGTCATGTTGTGGAGCCCATTCAAATCCGAGGATGATGCAAATGGATGATTTGCAAAAGATAAACGTTACACAGCAGGAAAAAAAAAGAGGAAACTTAATAATGACACACTGAGATGTTGGATATCACATTCTGTGTTAATGGCAGATTTGAAACTGCAACTGGCTTTCCAACCACATCCTCACCAGCTTCTGTTTAGCAAGTGGAAGCAGCTCTAATAAATGCCCCCCTCTGAAACCATCTGCCCCCAAAAGAAGAAGTGAGAATCTAAGCAGGGCAGTGAACGCACCAAGCACGCTGCTGCTGCTGCTGCTGAGTTACTCTCCATTCATCTTGGACGCAGCAGAGCCTCGACTCCAGCTGTCAGACTGACACACTGCTCCACTTCAGCCTGCCAGAAACTTCACAACCCAAAACTGATTTTCAAAAAAAAAAAAAACGCACGAGCTCCGTCTAAACACCGCTCACCTGTGCTCACGCGCATTTTTTTTTATTTTTGCTTTTTAAGAACTTCTGATTCGCTCCTGAGCCCCAAAAAATAAAAAAAAAACATGAAGTTTTTATATTCACCTGCTGCCAGTACTCCTCCAGTGACGGTAAGGCTGAGAAATAGCCCGTGTCGTGAACTATTTGAAGTTCTTGAAAGATGCTGCACATGGGTAGAACATCCATTTTTCTGTTCTTTTTTATCCCGAGCTTGTTTTCTGTTTATTTGTTTTGGAAAAAACTACGTAGCTGCACTTTAATATTTTTTTCCTCTCCTCTCTCTCTCTCTCTCTCTCTCAGGTAGAAAAAAAAAAATCAGCCAGCGGAAGGAGCGATCCTCTGCGATGCAAACCAAAGCGCTCAGCGGGCAGAGAGTCCGTCCGTCCGTCCGTCCGTCCGTGCGTCCGTCAGTTCCCCCCCTTTCCTTCTCGCTGCTCTCTCTCTCCTGCCTGTGCTCAAGGTATTTGCAAACACTGCACCGGACTGGATGGAACAACTGCGCTCTGCAAACTTCCCTATTCAAACCTCGACGCCCGCCCCCCCCCTTCTCCTCCTCCTCCTCCTCTCCACTCCTCCCTCCTCCCGTGCACGGCCGGAGAACGCCTGCCGCGCCTCGACCAATCAGCGGCGAGCGGCGTAAGGGCTTGCAAATGATATCACAGCCGACCAATGGCGGCGGGGCTCGCGCTTAATTTGGTTTCTGCTCGCTCGCGATTGGCGCGTTTGACCGCCGGTGGCTCGCCGCTGATTGGCCGGTTATTTATAGGCATGTATATAAGGCGCTGGTGCACTGGCTCCGGCTCTAGTCTTTTTCTGTCGGCTGCGTGTTTCGCCACAGACAGCGCCTGTGAGCCGAAACCGTTTTACTCCTCTTCTGTGGAAAACATCTCCCTCACTCTCTCTCTCTCTCTCTCTGTGTGTGTGTCACAAGCAGCACTTGCAACACTGCTGTTTAAAGGGGGGATGAGTTCAAGCCAAGAGCTGGAACTGTGCAGAAGTGCATGTGTTGACATCAGCCACTGAGAAAGTTCCCCTCCAGTGTGGTGGTGCTGGTTGGTTACTGGGTGACTAACAACATCTCAGGTTGTTATTATTGAATTAGCAAGAACACACGTGGACGCGTTAAGAGGAAACATCCTCACTTCTGAATTCACTTCTGCTTTAAAAAAAAAAAACCCAGAAGATCAAAGTTGCTCTCTGCCCTGTAGCGGAGGTCTGACAAGTACAGCCTGTTATTAGTTAAAAAACTAGCTTTTTTTTTTAAAGATCCTAATTTGCACTTAAAAGAGCATAAAGCAGAATTAATATTCAACAGTAGCTCCCCATAGTTAAAGAGTTTGTTTTACCCCAATTTAGTTATTATGATACATGAAACAATCCCGTATAAATTAACTCTGAGTTATTCCACAAATCGTTTTAAGCCTTGTACACAGTAATATGGATGTTTTCCCCCCTCCATTAAAAAAATACAAATCTGTCTTCACAACTATTGTTTTACAAAATATCTTAGTACACACCAGAATACAAAAACAGGAGGCCTCTATATTTGTCATCTAGAATTATAATCATCTCGTTAATTCATCATATCTGCAGACTTCAAACCACAAATCCTGTGAACCATGTTCGGCACAGGCGATGCAGAGGTTTTTTGTTTTTGCGTGCCAGTAAAGCGGTGCGGTGCAGCGATGCCAAGTTAGGTTGTAAACTTGTAACTGCAAGTGCTAACCAAATATAAAGAATATAAATGTTGCTTCGGGCACGTTGCTCATCGCACAAAGCAGCAATGGACGTGTGCAAAGTGAGACGTTTCCCAAACTTGTCTGCACAGATAAAAAAGAAATCTGCACTTTGGAAGGATCTAACATCTCTGTTTGAGTGACGTCAAACAGCTCAAATGTCAATTTTGCAAAACATTTTGTATGAATATTGCAAAGGAACTCAGTTTTATGATGGTTTACTTTGCATTTTCATCACCATATGTATATAATGTTATATGCACGTTACATACAGCAACAAAAACAACAAAATTCAGCATCAAAATCCTTTTAAAACCTGTGATAACACGCTGCTGTATTCCTGTTGTTAGAGACTGTGTTGTTTTGGAAGTGAAACATTTGATAAAAGAGAAAAAAAACCCCAACTAAATTTCACAATCTTCATTCACCCAGTATTGGTGTCAAGTAGAACATCTCCAGCGGCTGGTAAAATGTGCCGTCAGTGATACGAGAGGCTTTGGTAATTCAGATTAATAATGCAGATAGGTACAAGCCCCAGTCCATCATTATGTCATATCGTTCCTATAGCTGCATTTATTATAGATAGAGTATTGGTCCGTTTCTGGAGCGATGTCAGACGCCTCAAATAATACATCATGCTTCAGCTGCTAGTCAGATGTGTTTCAATAATTCGGCATAATTGACATTGCAGTA
This sequence comes from Stegastes partitus, assembly GCF_000690725.1. Lineage (NCBI taxonomy): Eukaryota > Metazoa > Chordata > Actinopteri > Pomacentridae > Stegastes > Stegastes partitus. The sequence continues at coordinate 205,224 of NW_007577792.1, forward strand.
GTTCTTCGTTAATGCTGGTTACAAAAAGGAAACGTGTTTACAGGTTCGCCACAGTCTGACTTAATTACTAAATTTAGATTTCACAAGAAATACACAGACAGAATAAAATCAACACTTTTTTTTTGTTTGAAGAGTAAAAGTTTGGATCTCATTAATAAAGTTAGTGACTTTTCTTTTGTTTTAGAATTGATTAACTTGAATGACTCAGTCTCTTGTTCGACTTTTTCACAATAGTTGCTAGAAATTTTCCACCATTGCCAAATTACAGCACTCATAGCTGCTCTATTGTCTGGTGACACCCAGCTGTGTTCCCTCGTGAATGACGCTCCATTCCAGCAGCATTCCATCACATATTTGGCAACGGCACGACGTCACCGCGGCTCCTTCTTATCGTTTCCTCTCTGGGAGAAGTGCTCGCGTGCCACAGAGGCATCTCTTCCTGCAGCTATTGCATAAGCTCCCAGCATCAAGTCGCTGCACAACCTGTCCTGCCCACCGCCTCATGAGATAAACAACGTTCCTCCACAGGAGCGCCACTGTCTTCTAAGTGGCAGTGTTTTTTTCTGAGCAGACAACTGAGCGCCCTTTGTGCCGCTGTTGGCTGTGAGGTCATCGTGCATCTGATTTGGTCATATGGTGATGGGATGTCTTGTGAAGCCTGGAGCTGACCTCAGTAGCCCTGCGAGGGGATTCCTCGCCGCTTTTATGTTCCTAATGGGGCTATTCATCATGTCCCCCCAGGACTCGGTGGACTTTGAAGGGTAAAAAGTCCACTTATAAGAGCCATGTCACCACATGAAATATAAAAAAAAAAATACAAATCAGAGGCTTATCATCGCACAATAATGTGCCCGCTCATTATTCATGCGTTTCTAAAGTTGCCACTGTATGCATTTGATGAATAACAGAGTACACTGTCGGGTCCCGCCGGAGCGTTCGCGTTCAGCTCCGCAGTAATCACTTCCTTCAGAAGACCTCTTAGATGAAGCATTTAGAGAATGCATGGGGTCCTGCATGGCAGCTTTTATCTTAGGAGGCCAGGTCCCCAGCTTTATCATCGTTATGTAATCCCAGCCCAGCCAGTAGCCACAGGAAAGAGCAATTACTGGCTGACCCATTTTAATGCATCACTGTCAACCCAATCAGTGAGTTGTTCTAAAGGGTTTTTCTGGGTAACCTGGAGACCCGCTCCCGTGTTTCAGACATGAACAAAGGAAAAGAGTCCAGCCGCCCTCCAATGTGATATCCATCATCCTGTATGGAGCTTATGCATGGAGCAGATAGAAGATGATTACCCGGGTTGATGTGCAGAAAATGAACCGTCTGGGTTGTGTTGTCATCTTTAAGCATGAAAAGTCGGATGTTTCTCAGATGGGAGGCTTTGTTGTGTTTCTGTCATACATGATAGTAAACTGGGAGTTGGACTGTTGGTCGGACAAACAAGACATCTGAAGACGTCATTCTGGCCCTGTGATGGACATTTTATTGTGCAATGATCCATCAATAAACAGAGACAAATAATCAAGGGTATGAAAAAGTTTTAGCCATGACAGGAATGATAAAGTAAGATTTTTATTTTTATTCTTTACTAAATAAGCTTAATATTCTTAATATATTGTATTTTAAATGATTGCAGCTCAAAAAGAAGAATTCCTTGAATTAATGTGGCGTCACGTACACATTATTTCTGTTATGAATGAGAAGCTGAATTAATTAGCAATTAAACAGGCTGTTGCCCAATTCAGTAAATGCAGGGATTTTGTCATTACGGTTTCTTTTGGTCTGGTAGGGCTGCTGGATGACGCTTGCAAACTTTAACTTGATGTAATTCTTAGGCATGTTTTTACCTGTGATGTGTCATATTATTATTATGATTTATTTTTTATTGCCACATAGCTCTTTGTTGTATCCTGTGTGGCTGCAGATCAGTAAAAGCGTCATAATCTTGATGTTGACGAGTCAGTCTGTGGTGCTTTCAACCATCTTTTCTGGAATAAAAGTTCAGTAATATTACATCAGAGCTACATTCACAACATAATTTGTGGGATTATGAATGAAGAGGACTTTAAAATCCAAAGAAAAGCTTTCCAGTCCCACGTATGCATGTGAGCAACAGGAACAGCAACGTTCTCGCCCAGCAGGGTAAGTCAATACACCGTTTTATTTTAGGATAACATTTAGTTACGACTCCCTGAATGAATCTGTGAGTGACTGCTGTCTATAGATATCTTTCACACTGTTTAAACCACGTCTGACATCTCTCCTCCTGCATTTTCTGGCTACAGAAAAGCAACAAATTTGACACTCCCATCTAGAGTTTCAGGACATGTGCGTTTGGACTTGCCTTCTCGTTCATCCTGAGAACTCGACAGGCCTCCCGTGCACAGTTATGCTCACGTAGGACTGGACGGTGGCTGTTAGAGGGT